>NW_020173710.1:368789-370763 GCF_003031525.2 Neophocaena asiaeorientalis asiaeorientalis | reverse complement strand
GATGCAGGGGACACGGGTTCATGCCCTGGTCCGGTAAGATCCCACATGCCGCGGAGCGGCTAGGCCCGTGAGCCATGGACGCTGAGCCTGCACGTCCGGAGCCTGTGCTCCACAACGGGAGAGGGCACAACAGTGAGAGGCCCGCGTACCGCAAGAAAAAAAATATCTATATCTATATCTATCTATATATATATAATATAAAGTTTGAATCGAGAAAAAAAAAACTGAGTTACTAACATAGTATCTGTACTTTTCCAGAATTTTCTACAAGATGCTGCTCCTAATGGTCATCTTCCCACTTAGCCAGATAACAAACATAAGGCTATCACCATCATTATGACTCTAGTTTTAATAACCTCAAATATTCATTGAGTGTTTCGTGTGTGTCGAAAGCTATGGCAGGTGCTGTGTATGTTATTTTTCACCTAACTGTTTCAACAACCTAGTGAAGCAGGTACTGTTATTAATCTCATTTCACAGATGAATAAATTGAGGTTCTCAACTTGTTAATAGTAGCCCTGAAGTTGGAAAAACTTCTGTTTGACTTGACGACGCTGGCTCCTTATAATCTGCTTCCCTGCCTCTCATTCACAGCTTAACTCCATTCAGTGCTACTTTAATAAGAAAAAAAAAAAAAATTACAACCCATTAGATAAAATATAGCAGGAATCTGATTTGCATACATGAAAACTTCACACACATGAAAGATTCTCTTCTGAATGGCACTATAGCTGCCCCTGTAAGAACGGCAACTTCTTCAAAGGACCATGAGAGCTAAAGTCCTTTTTCAAAATATTCTCCTAATAAAGTGTCAGCTCAGAATGGTGCCACCCTTCAGGGAAAGCTTGCTGATCCGTCAACCCCAGCTAATACTTTTGTTTGTTTTTGCTTCACACATCATCTCGATTTCTTAAGATAAAACTCTAAAAATACATATTTAAATAGAGCATAACAAGGCTTGTACTAAAAGCTAAAAAATAATTTCTCCATTTGTGTAAAATAGAAACATATATCCCCCATTAACCTCTTAGCTATGAAGACTTAAAGGGTAGCTATTCGGGAGAGGTACATCATTTAAACTAAAGTTGGGATAAACTTCTGAGCGTGATGGTGCCCTAAGACTATCTAGGGCATCAGGGGATGTGTCCATTCAGAGTAAAGTACCACAAATTTGGTAGCTAAAAAAACCCTCAATGTATTCCCTAACAACTCTGAAGACCAGAAGTCCAAAATCAGTTTCACTGAGCCAAAATCAAGGTGTCAGCAGGGTCATGCGGCCCCTGGAGCATCTAGGGTAGAATCTGTTCCTTGCCTCCTCCAGCTTCTGGTGGCTGCTGGCATCCCTTGACTTGTGGCCACATCACTCCAATCTCTGCCCCCATGGTCACATTGTCTCCTCCTCTTCTGTCTGTCATCTTCCTCTACTTCCCTGTTATAAGGGTACATGTGATTTCATTTAGGGCCCACCCAGATAGTTCAGGAAAATCTCTCCATCTCAAGATCCTTAATTCAATCATATTTGCAGGGACCCTTTTTTTCCAAATCAGGTGACATTTATAGGTTCTAGGTATCAGGACTTTATAACTTTGGGGGCCATTATTCAACCTACCACAGATAGAAAAGTAGTCAAATAAGGCAGCTTGTTGATTTAACCATGTTTTTTTTTTTAAATTTATTTATTTAATTTATTTATTTTTGGCTGCATTGGGTCTTCGTTGCTTCCCACAAGCTTTCTCTAGTTGCAGCGAGCGGGGGCTACCCTTTGTTGCGGTGTGTGGGCTTCTCACTGTGGTGGCTTCTCTTGTTGCACAGCATGGGCTCTAGGCGCATGGGCTTCAGCAGTTGCAGCATGTGGGCTCAGTAGTTGTGGCTCGCGGGCTCTAGAGCACAGGCTCAGGAGGTGTGGGGCACGGGCGTAGTTGCTCTGCAGCATGTGGGATCTTCCCGGACCAGGGATCGAACCCAGGTCCCCTG
>NW_020173710.1:366895-368764 GCF_003031525.2 Neophocaena asiaeorientalis asiaeorientalis | reverse complement strand
AGGGATCGAACCCATGTCCCCTGCATTGGCAGGTGGATTCTCAACCACTGCACCACCAGGGAAGCCCTTAACCATGTTTATACTGGTGATATAGCCAATTTATTCACAGACATCTTACTACAAAGAACAGTAACCTCCCTGCCTTCAGTGATTCCTTTCCTCCTCCAGCCAAGCATTGTCCACATTACATTCAGTGTGGTCTTTCTGAAACACTTATTATTTCCATGGCTCCCTGCTGCCTAAAGGAAAATAACATACAAACCTGTTATTATGGCAGATGGGTGCAAATTCCTTCTTCATCTAGCCCCAACTCTTTCCTTTCTGGCCCCATCCTTTGTCATTGCCTCCTACACCTCAGTCACACTGAATTGGTCTTCGCTGCCTGAGAAAGTCATGCTCTTTCAAACCTGGTTCTCACTCCGCCTCCCATAGCCTTTCCTCCTTCATTTACTGAACTCCTTATCTTTTTTTTTTTAATATTCTTTTTTCTTTAAACCTCACATTTGTTTATTTATTTATTTTTGGCTGTGTTGCGTCTTCATTTCTGTGCGAGGGCTTTCTCTAGTTGTGGCAAGCGGGGGTCACTCTTCATCGCGGTGCGCGGGCCTCTCACTGTTGTGGCCTCTCGTTGCGGAGCACAGGCTCCAGACACGCAGGCTCAGTAGTTGTGGCTCACGGGCCTAGTTGCTCTGCGGCATGTGGGATCTTCCCAGACCAGGGCTCGAACCCGTGTCCCCTGCATTAGCAGGCAGATTCTCAACCACTGCGCCACCAGGGAAGCCCTCCTTATCTTCTTTTAAGACTCAATATAAACATCTCCTCCTGTGTAAAGCACTTCCTCAGGGCAGTCTGATGTTTTCTCTTCTGTGTTCCCATAGTAACTTGTATAGAGATTATCTTATAATTTATCACATTTAATTATGAAAATCTGCTTAGTGTCTATCATCTTATGCTATATTATGAACTAACTCAAGAGCAAGATGTCCATAGGCTAATCCCCAGAACCTTTGAATATGTTACCTTACCTGGCAAAAGGGACTTTGTAGATACATTTAAGGTTATGGGCCTTGAGATGGGGAGATTATCCTGAATTATCCAAGTGGGACCAAGCATCCTTACAAGAAGAGACAGGATGGTCAGATATAGATAGAAAGAAGGTGTAAGGGGACTTCCCCTGTGGCGCAGTGGTTAAGAATCTGCCTGTCAATGCAGGTGACACGGGTTCGAGCCCTGGTCTGGGAAGATCCCACATGCCACGGAGCAACTAAGCCCATGCGCCACAACTACTGAGCCCTCGTGCCACAACTACTGAAGCCCATGCTCCGCAACGAGAAGCTGCCACA
The DNA here is from genome assembly GCF_003031525.2 of Neophocaena asiaeorientalis asiaeorientalis. Taxonomy (NCBI): domain Eukaryota; kingdom Metazoa; phylum Chordata; class Mammalia; order Artiodactyla; family Phocoenidae; genus Neophocaena; species Neophocaena asiaeorientalis. The sequence continues at coordinate 367,421 of NW_020173710.1, read as the reverse complement.
GTGAGAAGCCCGCACACAGCAACGAAGAGTAGCCCCCGCTCGCCACAACTAGAGAAAAGCCCGTGTGCAGCAATGAGGACCCAATGCCGCCAAAAATAAATAAATAAATAGAAGGTGTAAGGATAGAAGCAGAGGTCAGGTAGGAGAGAATATGTGATGCTGCTAGGTCTGAAGATGGAGGAAGACGCCATGAGCCGAGGAATATAGGTGGCCTCTAGAAGGTGGGAAAGGCAAGAGAACAGGTTCTCCCCTAGGGCCTCCAGAAGGAACATAACCCTGCCAACAGAGTTTTTAGGACTTTTGATCTCCAGAACCATAAGATAATAAATCCGTGTTGTTTGAAGTCACTAAGTTTGTAGGAATTTGTTACAGCAGTCATAGAAAACGAACATGGGCACTGTCTTCCTCTCACTTTGAATCCCGAGCACAGTGCCTGGCACACACTGGGTGTTCAATTCATCTGCTGAATGAATGAACAAAGGCAGTAATTGCTATGTTGGTGGAGGATTCCACTAAGATATTTGGT
>NW_020173710.1:322746-366785 GCF_003031525.2 Neophocaena asiaeorientalis asiaeorientalis | reverse complement strand
TATATATATATATATATACTTTTTCAGATTCTTTTCCCTTACAGGTTATTTATTACAAAATATTCAGTATAGTTTTCTGTGCTATACAGTAGGTCCTTGCTGGTTATCTATTTTATATATAGTAGTGTATATCTGTTAATCCCAAACTCCTAATCAACAAGGTAGATCTTTTGTTTTTTTTTTTTTTGTGGTACGCGGGCCTCTCACCGCTGTGGCCTCTCCCTTTGCAGAGCACAGGCTCCGGACGCGCAGGCTCAGCGGCCATGGCTCACGGGCCCAGCCACTCTGCAGCATAGTGGGATCTTCCCGGACTGGGGCACGAACCCGTGTCCCCTACATCTGCAGGCAGACTCTCAACCACTGTGCCACCAGGGAAGCCCAACATGGTAGATCTTAATACCGTTGTTGCGAGCAGCATAATTTTACCCCTTGTAAGCTGTCTGACTCTTAGCTCAGTGGCCTTTTAATTAGAATTTCAGAGGACACTGAAAAACATTTCTGAGAAACACGTGGTTGAAGTGTTAGTGTTGTGTCTACCTTCCCACACCCCAGTCCTAGTACTCAGACCGGAAGCATATAAAAGACTGCCTAATGGTTTAGATTTTATCTTTACTCCTACAGGTAAAAAAATGCATGCAGCAGCAAGACAATAAAACACTCCCATCTATCCGTTTAAGATAATCTAGTGTGAAGAAAAGAATACAAAGCAGCACAGGAAACATCTCAAAGGCATCGCCAGTAATTTTTTTTTTCCAGAAAAATCCCATGGGTGACTAGCTCCCCTGGCCACCTCTCCCACCTCAGCAGCGGGCTGCAGAGTAAGTTTCAAAGATCACACACAATGGTCCTTTCAAACAGAAAGCAGCAGTTTTCGTCCGCAACCTGGTACCACTCAAGGAACGATAAAATGGTTCTTTTCTGGAGTCCACAACCTTGGCCCAAGCCCCACTTTTGACTATTTCTCAGTGCCCATCTACCTCCAGAATCCACTAGAGCTGCATACACTCATCCCACCATTTAAGGAGCAAAACTATGGCCACAAATCTAATTAGAAAGATTATAGCTCAGTTTGTCAGAAACTGCATTCTCAGACGTGCATGTAACATATACAAAGTGAAGGTTTCCTTTAAAGATATCAGGTAAGAATGTTCTAGTATAAATCTCTTATTAAATACTTACTAAATATCAAAATGCCAGAAAATATGAAATATGTGTCTGGGAGTCTTAGAGAAGAGGGCAATAAGGGATAATTGACTTTCACCCACATGCTACCAGATAGAAATATCCTCAGGCAGGCTACTGGTCTGAACGCCAAGGACAAAAAGCTGCAAGCTTCTCTGGTGCCAGCATCTACCAGGCAGAGGGTTCTAGGTTGGGCTGACAAGGAGCTCATTCCCTTCTGGGTGTGGCATATTGAGAGAGATCATAGGTGATCATTTCTGAATTCTTTCCCCTACACTAGTTCTCTAAGAGGACTCATTACAGAGCCAGCCTAAGAGGTAGGCCTCATTGAGTCTATGGGTCCCCAATTATCTAAAATGCATCTCTTCATCTGCTTGCTGAGGCCTGACATTCCTTTAATGTGGAAAAACCTGATAGGCCACAAATGGAGCTAAGTGACTTAAAATTTGAATGCCTGATTGAGGCAGCAAAGGAGCTAAAATGGAAATCAGCCATTCAAATAATCAAGGGTCAGTACCATCACTGAAACCTTCCTTGATCCAGTTGGGGAGAGAGGGAGAGAAGAGCAGGAAGACATTGGGCAGAGAAAAGGATGCAAGAAAAGGAGGCTACAGGGCTTCCCTGGTGGCGCAGTTGTTGAGTGTCCGCCTGCCGATGCAGGAGACACGGGTTCGTGCCCCGGTCCAGGAGGATCCCACATGCCGCGGAGCAGCTGGGCCCGTGAGCCATGGCCGCTGAGCCTGCGCGTCTGGAGCCTGTGCTCCACAATGGGAGAGGCCGCGACAGTGAGAGGCCCACGTACCGAAAAAAAAAACAGAAAAGGAGGCTACAGATGCTGAACACTAATTATTCCTATTTACCTCTTCTAAGTGGGACAAGTAGAAATTGCAGAGAATTTTTGACATGGTTGACTGCAAAGATAAATATACCTTGCTCTACCTTGCTTGTTTAATAAAGCGTTGGGTGTTTTTGCATGTAAGTGGAAGGAAAAGAAAACAATATTCCTAAGGTTTGTCCTAGCCATGGGCTAGAAAGCCATACCTGAAATATTTATCTAGTTCTACTTAAAGAAAAACCATCATTTCAAATTTCCATTTGTCCTTTGAGCTGCTAAAGATACAGTCCTGAGGTAAATGGCTCTTGTTTGAAAATGCTCATTATCAGGTCTTTTTGTTTACGCAAAATTAGGTCTAGTCAGGGACAAAACTTGAGAGTTAATATGGAAGAGGAATTTGGAGGTTTGGAGTGGCATCCATGGGGAAGAATAAGATAAGGGTTGATTGTAGGAGGAAATCAGACCCAGAGAAACAAGTTTTGTTTGTTTCCACGCGTGCCAGAAAGGATCTACTAAATGAAGCACTCATTTCTTCGTACATTAGTAGGTAAAGATGCCACAAGAATATAAAAAAAAGAATATATGTATGTATAACCACTCACTTTGCTGTACAGCAGAAATTAACAAAACATTGTAAATCAACTATACTTCAATAAAAAATATATTAAAACTGAAAAAAAAAAAAGGATACCATAGAGGTAGCCTGGGGGCCAACTCTCAGCACAGTTCAAGGTCGGGCATGCATCCTTCCCTTTCTCTTTATCTCAGTCTTCTTTTTTCTCTTTTCTCATGATCTATCTACATGATCATTCAACAAATATTTATTAAGCGTCTATTGTGTGACGGGTACCAGGTTAATTGTTGGATCTACATATTTGAAGATCCCAGTCTAATAGAGGTCAAGGGCAAGTAAACATACTTTGGGGAAGGCATGTGGAAAATTTGCATCACATAATCTTAAAGGTTAATGGCCTTTGACCTACAAACTGCACTTCATAACCAATAAGACAAGGATATTCAGTAAAGCATTTTTATTGTGGTTGAAAAATAGACAAATGTTGAACAATAGAGAACTGTCTATATTATGCAACTATTAAATCATATAAAGTAGTAATATTTAACTACATGGAGACATTTTTATAAGTGGAGTAATATTGGTAATTTGATAGGGATTGCATTGAATCTGTAGATTGCTTTGGGTAGTATACTCATTTTCACAATGTTGATTCTTCCAATCCAAGAACATGGCATATCTTTCCATCTGTGTATATTGTCTTTGATTTCTTTCATCAGTGTCTTATAATTTTCTGCATACAGGTCTTTTGCCTCCTTAGATGGGTTTATTCCTACGCATTTTATTCTTTTTGTTGCAATGGTAATTGGGAGTGTTTCCTTGATTTCTCTTTCTGATTTTTCGTTGTTAGTGTATGGGAATGCAAGAGATTTCTGTGCATAAATTTTGTATCCTGCTACTTTACCAAATTCATTGATTAGCTCTAGTATTTTTCTAGTAGCATCTTTAGGATTTTCTATGTATAGTATCATGTCATCTGCAAACAGTGACAATTTTACTTCTTTTCTGATTTGGATTCCTTTAATTTCTTTTTCTTCTCTGATTGCTGTGGCTAAAACTTCCAAAACTATGTTGAATAATAGTGGTGAGAGTGGGCAACCTTGTCTTGTTCCTGATCTTGCAGGAAATGCTTTCAGTTTTTCACCTTTGAGAATGATGTTGGCTGTGGGTTTGTCATATATGGCTTTTATTATGTTGAGGTAGTTTCCCTCTATGCCCACTTTCTGGAGAGTTTTTATTATAAATGGGTGTTGAATTTTGTTAAAAGCTTTTCCTGCATCTATTGAGACTACCATATTGTTTTATCCTTCAGTTTGTTAATATGGTGTATCACATTGATTGATTTGAGTACATTGAAGAATCCTTGCATTCCTGGGATAAACCCCACTTGATCATGATGTATGATCCTTTTAATGTGCTGTTTGATTCTGTTTGCTAGTTGGTAGTTTCCCTCTATGCCCACTTTCTGGAGAGTTTTTATTATAAATGGGTGTTGAATTTTGTTAAAAGCTTTTCCTGCATCTATTGAGACTACCATATTGTTTTATCCTTCAGTTTGTTAATATGGTGTATCACATTGATTGATTTGAGTACATTGAAGAATCCTTGCATTCCTGGGATAAACCCAGTTTGATTATGGTTTATGATCCTGTAATGTGCTGTTGGATTCTGTTTGCTAGTATTTTGTTGAGGATTTTTTTTTTTGCATCTATGTTCATCAGTGATATTGGCCTGTAGTTTTCTTTTTTTCTGATATCTTTGTCTGGCTTTGGTATCAGGGTGATGGTGGTCTCACAGAATGAGTTTGGGAGTATTCCTACCTCTGCTATATTTTGCAAGAGTTTGAGAAGGATAGGTGTTAGCTCTTCTCTAAATGTTTGTTTTTTTTTTTTTTGCGGTACGCGGGCCTCTCACTGTTGTGGCCTCTCCCGCATGTGCAGGCTCCGCACGTGCAGGCTCAGCGGCCATGGTTCACAGGCCTAGCTGCTCCACGGCACGTGGGATCTTCCCGGACCGGGGCACGAACCCATGTCCCCTGCATCGGCAGGCGGACTCTCAACCACTGCGCCACCAGGGAAGCCCTAAGGTAATTATTGATATGTATGTTCCTATTTCCATTTTCTTAATTGTTTTGGGTCTGTTTTTGTAAGTTTTTTCCTTCTCTTGTGTTTCCTGCCTAGAGAAGTTCCTTTAGCATTTGTTGTAAAGCTGGTTGGGCGGTGCTGTATTCTGTTAAATTTTGCTTGTCTGTAACGCTTTTGATTTCTCCTTCGAATCTGAATGATATCCTTACTGGGTAGAGTAATCTTGGTTGTACGTTGCTCCCTTTCATCCCTTTAAATATATCTTGTCACTCCCTTCTGACCTGTAGAGTTTCTGCTGAAACTGTTAACTACATCTTCTTTATCTATTCATCTGTTGACAGATACTTAGGTTGTTTCCATGTCTTTACTATTGTGAATAATGATGCAATGAACATAGGAGGACAGATATCTCTTTGAGATAGTGATTTCATTTTTTTTGCTATTTACCCAGAAGTGGTATTGTTGGACTGTATGGTTGTTCTATTTTTAATTTTTTGAGGTGCCTCCATACTCTTTTAAATATGGTTGTACCAATTCACATTCTCACCAACAGTGCACAAGTGTTCTCTTTTCTCCACATCCTTACCAACACTTGTGATAGCTGTCCTTTTGATAATAGCCATCCTAACACATATAAGGTAATATCTGTTTGGGGCTTTGATTTGCATTTCCCTAAGAATTAGTGATATTGAACACCTTTTCATACACCTGTTACCCATTTTATCTCCTTTGCAAAAATGTCTATTCAGGTCCTTTGTCCATTTTTAGATCAAGTTATTTATATATTTGCTATTGAGAAGTATGAGTACTTTATATATGTTTGATAGTAACCCCTAACCAGATACATGGTTTGCAAATGTTTTGTCCCATTATGGAGGTCGCCTTTCACTCAGTTGATTATTTCCTTTGCTGTGCTGAAGCTTTTTAATTTGATGCAGTCCTGCTTGTCTATTTTTGCTTTTGTTGACTGTGCTTTTAGTGTCATAGCCAAAAAATTTTTGCCCAGACCAATGTAAAAAAGCTTTCCCTCTATGTTTCTTTGAATATTTTTATAGTTTCAAGTCTTATATTTAAGTCTTTAATCCATTTTGAGTTGATTTTGTTTATGGTGTGAGATAGAGGTCCAATTTCATTCTTCATTCTTCTACATATGGATATCCAGTTATCCCAACACCCATTCATTGAAGAGACTATACTTTTCCTATTGTGTGTTCTGGGTACCCTTGTTGAAAATCAGTTTACTGTACATGTGTGAATTTATGTCTGGGCTCTCCATTCTGTTCCATTGGTCTATATGTCTGTTTTAAGGCCAGTACCATACTGTTTTGATTATTGTAGCTTTGTAATATATTTGGAGATCAATAAGTGTAATCCCTTCAGCTTTGTTTTTCATGCTCAAGATTACTTTGGCTATTTGGAGGTTTGTATGTATGTGTGTATGGTTCCATATGAATTTTAGGATTTTTTTTCTATTTCTGTAAAGAATACCATTGGGATTTTGATAGGGATTGCACTGAATTTGTAGATCACTTTGGTAATATGGATATTTTTAACAATATTAATAATGTTAAAATGGTGTAACCACTTTTGAAAACAGTTTGGCAGTTTCTCAACTGGCTAGACACAGAGTATACCATATTGCCTAGCAATTCCACTCATATGCATATACCCAAGAGAACTGAAAGCGTATGTCCACAAAGAACGTGTACAAAAATGTATATAAACATCATTTTTCATAATAGTACAAAAAGGGGAAACAACCTAAATATCCATCAATTAATGCATAAACAAATTGTGATATATCCATACAGTAGAATATTTTCATTCCTATAAAGGAATGAAGTACTGATGCATGTAATGACATGGGTGAAACTTGAAAACATTATGCTAAGTAAAATAAGCCAGACATAAAAAGACCACATATTATATGAAACCATCTATATGCAATTTCTAGAATAGACAAATCCATAAAGTCAGAGAGTAGATAAGTGATTCTAGAGGTTTGGAGGAGAGGGTAACAAGGAGTGACTGCTAATCGGTACAGAGTTTCTGTTTAGAGTGATCAAATGTTCTGGAATTAGTGGTGACCATTGTACAACCTTGTGAATATATAATGTGGTATTAAATAGAAGTGGATTGCAAAAAATAATTTAGTAAAATCTTACATCAGTTGCCTAAAACCAAATTGTTACTGCTTTCTGTGGTTTTTATGTCCTTAGTCTATGAACATAGCAATATGTACTTTAAAATGAAGACAGGAATCAATTTAGAAGATAATGGCAAATGTCCTGCCCTCGGAAATATGACAATTTAAATGAATACAATGCTTCTGATTTTGAATCATATCTGTTCTCCTTGAAAGAATAATAAGCAGGCCTTTTCATCCTACTGATCCTTGAAAATAAATGGCAAAGCTTTCCTTACTGGATTTGGTCATGAAATAGAATCCTAGGATCATCTACTAATAAAGGCTAACAAAGGGCAAATAGGAAATAGACACAAAAAATACGGCAATTTGAAATGATGGGCATTTCTCAAATTTACTCCTAAGATATACTATAAAAAATTCTCCTCAAGAAAAGAATTCTATGGTAAAAGATGTTTGGAGAGCACTGCTTATCCTTTTTCTTGACTATCTTGGATTCATACTGAAGGCCTGAGAAATTCTACAGTAGTCTGTTGAACTTTTAAATCCAGATTTTGCTGAATATATTTGATCAATAAACACTATTCCAGACTCCTCTAAACATCTTCCAGTACTTCATTTGCACAGAATATACTTTGGGAAACACTGATTGGGCAATTCATAATTTGGCAAATAACACAAGTTTCTTGATAACATGTAAACTTGACACTTAGACCATTTTTGAATCATTGATGCCTTGCTACGAAGATGGCTACAGTAAACATAGCTAGGATACTTGCATCTGGAACTATGAAAGTAGGAGGCAGGAGGCTCCTGTGAGGTATGGCCCAGGGTAGCTTTGGGCTAGGAGGAAATGCTGGATTTCATTAGCCCTTTTTATTCAAGGCTTCATTCCCCTAAGAATTTTCCAGTGGAAAGTAGAGCTTTCATTAGAAACCTTGTCAAGAATATGGCTGAAGGTGGAAAACACTCATTTCTCAGTCCAGGAATAATAATACCCAAAAAATAGAACATTGGTGGGTATGTCAAGAGACTAACACCCTAGATAAGGAAATAGTGACTTGCGGATACAGTATTTTTTTTTTTTTTTCTCCCACCTCTCACCAGCCCTCAGGAAGAAAACCTGTAAAACCTGCATTCAGAGATCTCAGGCACTGCACTAGGAACAAAGATTATATAGTGCCAGTAAACTGCAGAGCATCTTAAAAGCATGTAACTAATTCCAGCTGAGTTTGTGAAAATAGGCAACTAACACTGATTAGCAGGAAAAAAATGTCAGACCACCTCCTGCTGATAGACAAAGAAGGGCCTGACTTTTGGAAAGCTGGTGAGACTATTATAGTTAATTCTGATCTCATTTTTCCTCTATTTGATTAGCCAAATCAGATTTTACTCTGGACCCAAGGACTACCTTGTTTGGTGTTTCAAAAGAGTATTCAACATATGCCATTGTTTCTTCTGTTCTGGAATCTTTTGAACTGGATAAACTTGACCTTGCCTAACTTCTTAGTTTATCTTTGTAAAAGAGAAGAAAAATGTGATGGAAGGAAATGTTTTTTGCTTTAGTAAACCATTACTAGAACATCAACTACCACCACCAGAAACCGTGCGTGCCAATATTTTAATCTGCATATGTAGCAGAAGAAAAAATATCCCTTTGTTTTATAATTTAGAATAGTTATCATATCTGTTACCAATAATTATATTTTTTAATGAATTTAAGTATGTTCTCATTCTGAGAGATACTCGAAATACTTATGATTGTTTCCCTTCTGGATGATTCTCGTATTTAAGAGTTTAGATAAGAACACCATCCCTGTTATAGGAATTTCAGGCCTCTGGAGGTAGGGGAGGTACACGTCAATAATGAAGAGGTCTTACTTTCTAGTGTTTTGATGAATCATACCAGGTAAGCAGTAGCCACTCTGCCTGTGTATAAAGATAGCTCTACAAATGACACGTAACAATAGCCTTTTAAAGTTCAAAGAATGTCCTGATTGGAAAAAACAAACAAACAAACCTAATTTTCTATGGTCTGTTATTATTTTCCTTTAGGGGATAGTGGGGCTATAGACAATAGTGTCCATATAGGAAGCAAGTACTTTTTGTAAGAGATGGCCACCGAACAGAAATTGACTTTGTTCACTTTATTCTGTTAAGAGGTGCCAGTTATTACTAGATCTGCTTCATCTGGGCAACAAAAGAGCACTTACCAATACAGGTTAGGTCCACCCAGTGCTGCATGTCTCCTTACCAATACCTGCATAGGGCTGAAACTCAAGACATCATAAAGATAAAATTGTATCCACCTTGTGGAACAAACTATATGTTGGACGTTCAACAGTTTTCATAAGCATAAGCCTGTGTTGTATCATAAACATAGAGTGAATTATAAAATATTGATAGAACTTTTTAAAGCATAGATTGCCTGCAAAGCCCAGGAAGTTAACACAAGTAAGTGGGCCAGCTATAAACAAACAGAGTGGTAGAAACTGGGAAATTGGGGAATACACGCTCACTCTAAATAGGGAAGCTATTATTTATCTAACACAGGTTGTGGCCACGTGGAAATGCAAACACGGGTGTGCCAGATTTTCTGAGTTTTCAAAAGAAGTTGGCAATTTGGATTTGTATTAGTTTCCCAATTTTGAAATCTTACCCGATGTCTGCAAGTCAAATGTGGCCCGTTGTTGGCCAGTTTGGATCCTGTTCTGGCTGCCAACCCTCCTCTACAGGATATTAGCAGAAGCACTTGGTCTGAAGTGGCTAGGATGGTGTCTGTCCCAGCTCTCATCTGTATTACTTCTTCCACCGGCCTTATTGGCACATTTATGTCCATATCCGGTGCTAATCTAGACCCTATGAATTCACATCCTACATGCTACTTCTCTTATCAGTCAATGTATATTACTTAATATTAATAGCTAATACTAATCTTTGGATTAGTATTAGCTCTTGCTCAATGTTCAGCTTTTAAAATTTAAAACGCTGTCTTGCACTATAAAGAAAATCTGCTGGGTATCTGTTGTTCTAGCTATTTCTTTTCCTATTTACTACCGTTCAATGTGGTCAGTGCTGAAATGCAGAGTGCCATGACCTCAGAATAACAGTCGTCTCTGCTAATGGCTTCTGCAAAATAGCTTTTGGAGCTGTAACTTCTCTGACTTCTCTGTAACTTCTCTGACTGTAGGGAAGGAAAAGAACATCTTCCAGGTTAAGTCCTGTTTGGAAGACATTGCTTCCTGAAGTACTTACTGCTCTAGTGGTTGCCGGTTTCCCACTATCAACAGTTGAAATTAAAAGGAATTAAGTGACTATATTCTTTATTTTTTTCACTGACATGTTAATTTTTTTTATTTTTAATTTTTTTATTGAAGTATAGTTGATTTACAGCGTTGTGTTAGTTTCAGGTGTACAACAAAGTCATTCAGTTATACATATTTTTTTCAGACTCTTTTCCCTTATAGGTTATTACAAAATATTGAGTATAGTTCCTTGTGGTATACAGTAGAATCTTGTTGGTTATCTATTTTATATATAGTAGTATGTTTATGTTAATCCCAAACTACTAATTTATCCCTCCTTGCTTCCCCTTTGATAACCATAAGTTTGTTATGAGGTGACTATATTCTTATGTGCAGTTCAACCCACTATAAAACTCTGTCATAGTCCTATTGTCCATCTCCTCTATTAGACTGACTGCTGAGGACACTCTTATTCATTTCAATCTGCATGATGTCAAGCACGGTGCTTGGCACATAGTAGATGCTCACCAAATATTTGTTGAATAAATTAATGAATAAATACATCCATCTGACACAGACATTTGCCACCCCTCCCTCCAGTGAGTTAAATCAGAACTAGCTGGTATTCATGGTAATGAAGTATGAAAACCATGCCAGGAAGTATCCTTATATGTAACCCACAAATCACCAATCAACACTTTGCACAGATTTTAGTTCTGAAGAAAACATCAATGTGAAGCGAATATTCTGTAGAAATTTGGTAGGCTGAATAATGACCCCCCAAAGATGTGCATGCCCTAATCCCCAAAACCTGTGAATATAAGCTGTTACCTTACATGGCAAAAGGGATTTTGCAGATGTGATTAAGGTTACAGACATTCAGATGGGGAGATTATCCTGGATTATCCGAGGGTGGCCAATCTATTCACACAAGTCCTTAAAAGCAGAGAACATTTTCCAGTGTTGAGAGAGAGATGTGATGATGGAATCAGGGTCAGAGAGATGCAACATTGCTGGTTTTCAAGACGAAGGAAGAGGGCCATGAGCCAAGGAATGTAGATGGTTTGTAGAAGCCTTCTAGAACCTTCAGAAGGAACACAGCCAGGGTGACATTTTGATTTTAGCCCAGTGACACCCAGGTGAGATTCCTAAGTTACAGAACTATAAGATAATAAATTTGTGTTGCTTTAAAAGCCAGTAAGTTTGGGGTAATTTTTTTTTACAGCAGCAAAGCCAGTTGTCATATTAAGAAGTTTCTGCTGATACTCATATTGCTAGATTTGACTTTTCCTTTATTGAACATTTGTTAAGTGTTAGGTAAAAATGATCATTAAGCCTTCATAGGCCAAACTAGAATATGCTTTAATGGCAGCAATGTTCAATAGGATATTTTATGAGCATCCTGTTTATCTTTAACAACATCCATTTCATAGAGTATGGCGATTAACATTAAAAATTCTGAGTACTGGGCAACATTATCCAGCTGGCTGGGAGAACAAGGCCTTCAGATGGTCCTGTTAACACTGGCATTTACAAAACCCTCTACAGGGTCCTGGAAAATAGGGGCTATAACAGGAATTGCAAAGAGATGAGTCCATTTTTTAAAAGTATTTAATGTCAGACAAATTTGGGGACTACAAAAACACTGCTGGCCAGATATTTTTCCTCACTTACAGAAGAGTCTCTCGGAGTTTTAAAGTAAATGGGCCCCCTCCTCCTATCCTGGGGAACGAGACTGGTTCTGTGACACTCCAAGATCATCAACAATAATGTCTCAAATGAGAGCTCATATACGAAAGCACCTTGAAAGTCTAAATCGGTATATAAATGGAAGGTACTATTATCGCTGCCCCACTCCCTTCAATGGATTCCAGGTCTTCTTCAAGGCTCTACTCACATCTAGCATCTCATTAATAAATGACTATAGCAACTCATATTTCCAGAGGTATTTTAACCATCCAGTGTTACTTTATTGAATCTTCTCATTCTATTCTTCTGAGAAACCTGTACCGTAGGAGGTTCAGGTTGTATTAACCTCATGGGCAGAGGAGGGCACTGAGGTTGAAATTAGATGACTGCAACTCAGCAAATATACTAAAAGCCATTGAATCGTTACACTTTAAATAGGCAAATGGAGTGGCATGTGAATTCTATCTCAATAAAGCTGTTATATAAAAAAATCATTGTTACCTACAAATTTTTAGAAAACTATTAAGTGACTGGCCCAAGGTCTCATAGACAGCTACTTTCAGTGCTGGATCTTGCTGGCAATGATGGAAACTCAGGGAAGTGGAAGAAACACAGAAGCAGAACAGTGATTATTATAAACCACTAAATGTCAGATCACGAGACATGATAATTTCAAGCTCTGCTCAAAACTGAGTTCTCCTCTCCTCACTCCCCGCCGCCGCGGAAGCTTTTAAATTTCTTCATGCCTTAATCAGCTCCTCAGGAGCTATGTTAAACCTGAACCTAGAGGTGAAGGCTGTCAACAGATGCAGCTCTGCAAAGCTGGTCAGACAGAAGCGTGGCAACGAAGCAGAATTGCCAATGTGCTTTCCCAATGGACTGTGCTTACTGACATTTGTTCTGTTTGTCTCGTGCAACATAAAGAAGCTTTATCTGCTGAGTATGCTCTATAATAATTTCCAATCCTAACTTTTAACTGGGAAAAGAAAAGCAGCAATCACATCCAAATTTACATGACAACAAAAAACAGAGCTCAGAATAACCATCGTTCTTCATTTATTTTTCCATTAGAGAAAGAATATGGATCTTGTTATGAAGCAAATATTGGTGAGAATTTTCTAGGCAGAATTGTGCATCTCTCCCAATCCCCATAAATGATGTATGCTGATTTTACTTCCACATAATTCCCAGGGTGCACCTGATCTACAAGCTGACATTTCTTTGTGAATCTTTAAGCTAATGTCTGCTCTGGTCTCCTGTGCAGAATCAAACGAAAATTTGCCTACTCAACTTTAGTCAAGTATTATGTATTTGCTTATGAATGTTGCCTGGGAAAAAATGGGTCATCTATTTTAAAGAGATTATTTTGTATCTGTATAAATGAGGGTCCCTAAAAGGCTTTTGGGGGATTTTATTTGCAAAGAACACATTTCAAAGAAGCTTTACATTTACCCAGACTATAGAAAGCTGTCCCAGCTGGAAAATGAAAATACCATCTCACTAATTACATCCTTTCATTATTGGAATAAAGTTCTGTTTGATGTACCGTGGCTGTTTCAGTAAATATGTTCAAGTGTCTTTCTCTGAAGATCAAGGGCATTTAGTAGACTTCATTGTCCTTAGAGGTGTGTCACCTAAAAAAAGGTGTGATGACCTGCTAACTATGGGAAACCTTTTGCAAGTGTCATTTTCTGTTCCAGAATTTTACCATTACTGAAACTTTTCATTTCAACTGATCTACCTGTAACAAGCTCTTATTTTGCAACTTGGATAATTGACCCATAAGAATGCATGCTAACTCTTCAGTTTCCCAAGTAAAAAGATTTTCAATTTTGACTCAAATTTTTACTGACTTTATATCCAACCACATCCTTATGAGCTTCTGTCATATGCCGACCCATTCTGGCCACTCTTAAATTGGTGACCTTTCCTTCATATGTCTAACATTTTTTCACTAGACCCAAGTTTCACCTCCGTAATCCTTTCTTGACAACTGAAATCACTACATATAGATTAACCACATTGTGTTAATGATTTATTTTAATTTGTCCATCAACTTGGTGAGTGGTGGAGAGTGAAGCTAACACACAGAGAGAAGCAGAAGCAGAAGCACTTATAAATCAGAAAGGATTAAAGGGGCTTTAGAAATTATCTGGTCTACAGTCAGAATGGCCATCATCAAAAAGTCTACAAACAATAAATGCTGGAGACGGTGTGGAGAAAAGGGAACCCTTTTACACTGTTGGTGGGAATGTAATGGAGAACAGTATGGAAGTTCCTTAAAAAACTAAAAACAGAGCTACCATATAACCCTGCAATCCCACTCCTGGGCATATATCCAGAGAAAACTCTAATTTGAAAAGATACATGCACCCCAATGTTCATTGCAGCACTATTTCCAATAGCCAGGACATAGAAGTAACCTAAATGTCCATCAACAGGTGAATGGATAAAGAAGATGTGGTATATATAAACTATGGAATATTACTCAATCATAATAAAGAATGAAATAATGCCATTTGCAGCAACACGGATGGACCTAGAGATTATCATAGTAAGTGAAGTAAATCAGACAGAGAAAGACAAATATCATATGATATCCCTTATATGTGGAATCTAAAAAAATGATACAAATGAACTTATTTATGAAACAGAAATAGACTCACAGACATAGAAAACAGACTTATGGTTACCAAAGGGGAAAGAAGGGGGAGGGATAAATTAGGAGCTTGAGACTGAAAGATACCATTACATATAAAATACACAAACAACGAGGACCTACTATATAGCACAGGGAACTATATTCAATATCTTGCAATAATCTATAATGGAAAAGAATCTGAAAAAGCACATATATATATGTATAACACACACACATATACACATACATATATAACTGAATCACCTTGCTGTACACCAGAAACTAACACAACATTGTAAATCAAATATATTTCAATTAAAAAAAATTATCATCTGTTCTACACCCTCATTTTACATATATGGAAACTAAATGTCACAAAAAATAAATTACTTATCAAAAGTCACAATTAATAATCATGAGAAATGTGGCCCCTAGAACTCAGGTTTCCTGTAGTATTTCTGTCTATGCTTCTAACTTTTACTGTTTCATAGGTCTATAGGAATTTGGGCATCTCTTCAACCTTACAGTTTCCTAAACACCTCTCCTCACTCACCTAGCTTGCTTTCCCCTCTCTGTTTTCTTCTTTTATATTACCATAACACTCTGTGCATACTTTTATTGCAGCATTCATCATGATGTACAGATAGAGTTGATTTTCTTATGCTTATGCTCTTGGACTGTGGATTTCTTGAGAAGAAGAGCTGGGTCTTGTTCAACTCTGACTCTTTATGTACAGAACTACACCTGGCACAAAATAGGTACACATCAACTGTTTGTGAAATAAAGTTGGATTTAAAATATTAGCCTCAACTTTCAAAGTAAAACTGCACTAAGATACCATTTTCACCTACCCAACTGAAAATAATCTCTAAATCTAACAATATACCTTTTGTTGGTGAGGCCATGGGGAAAGAGCCATCTAAATCATTGCTGCTGAGAATGCAGAAAACAATAACTTCAGTGGAGGAGAATCTGGCAATATCTAGGAAAATTACATACGTATTTAGCTTTTGACCCAGCAATCTCACTTGTAGGAATTGATCTCAATGACATGCTGGCAAAAGTATGGAAAGATGTGAGCATAGTACTGTTTACCGTAGCACTATTTGTAACAGCAAAAGACTGGAAAATCACTCAAATCTTCACCAAAAGAAGACTGAATGAACAGACTACAGTACATCTACAAAATGAAGTATTATGCAGTTTGAAACGGGGTTGGAAAGTATCTGTACATCCAATTGTCAAGTAATCATGAGGATTTTTTTTAATGAAAAGTAGCAAGGTGGAGAAACGGCTGCATAATATTCTAGCATTTATCTACTATTTATCTAAAATGTATTTGCTGTATTAAAAAGAAAAATGAAAGGATAAATTACAAAATAAAAAAGTAATGGTTACTAGCAGAAGAGAAGGAGTAGGGAGAAATGAACAGTGATAGGAGTTAGGCTTCTTGGTTTGTAGATTTGCTTAGTAGAATATACCTTGTGTTTGAATATACCTTATGTTGTAGCTTTGACTTTAAAATAATGCAAATATTTTTTATAATTATAAAACAAAATTCCATTTAGAAAAGCAATCCTAAAATAAAAAACAAGGTAAACAAATGAACCTAACCATGTATCCATGACATAATCACATAAGGAGGAAGAATTCTGAGCAACTGTAAATCACAGTAATTTGGTGGTATTGACTTACTGGGATGTGGCCTATGGATAAACTGCAGAAAGCATCTTACAGTTTTTTTTTTTTTCCAGTAATCATATCATATTAGTAATATTGGCATTATTATCCTGAGGTTCAATCAAATGGGCATTCATAGAGTGGTCATTGAGAAGCATGCTTTTCAGTGTAGTTAAAAGGAGATACATGTATAAGATCAATAAGGTTAATTAGAATAGGAATAGAAAGTATTAGCATGAATTTGCAATACATTTTACCTTAAAGATAAATGAAAACAACACATATTCCCTAGCTCTGAACACTTAAGGGACTAGAAACAGTGACTATCCCACTAGCACTAAGCACTCCAGTGTCTAAATTATGGTTTCAAAATACAACTTCTTACTTAAAAGAAACCACAGCTCTTTGGGTAAATGACTAATTTCAACAATGGTGCAGGGAATGTACAAAATAAGCCTGGAACATGTGTTAATACCATAAAACAAGAACACCATCAAAAACTTCTGGAGTCATGTCAAAAGAACTCAAGAAAAAATCTGAATAAACTCAGAATGGCTTAAGGTGGGATCATATGAGCATCAATAAGGATATGAGTTACAAAAAATTTAAGTAAATTTACATACTTTAAATATGTTGGTATCCATAACTTCATAGTGATACTAAAAAGAATCATGGCTCACTTTTGGAGGATGCCAGGAAAGAAATCCATTATTTTGAAAACTGGTAAATGAGGAGAAATAATCATTTTTCTTGCTTTTCCTATATGACCTACACATCATGGTTACTAAAGAGCAGATTAGGGAAAGTTTCTCTTTGTGGAAGTATCCCAGCTAATAAATGAAGAAAATATAATTGAATGAGAATATCAGCATTTGGTAATCCCTATTAAAGTGATGGTTCTGGGCAATAATCATCAATGACTGACAACATCACATAAAAGGACAACCAGATATCAGGTACTTCTAAGGGAAGCATGCTGCACCATCTATGATGTAGTCTTGACCCCCCAAATTGAATACATATCTGATCAAGCCTGTAGATCTAATGACCAATTTACAGGAAATACAAGGGACAGAGAAATATGTTAATGACACCATGAGGATGCAGGCAGCAAAACCAAACTGTGAGTACTTCCACAGACAAAAAATTAGTTTCTCAGCAAAAAAAATTACAAAGAAAAATCAGTTATTTGAGTACCTAGAGATTAAAAGAGACTGAAGAGCTATATCCATTAATTCTAATATATGGACTTTATTATTTCCTGGGTTTTTTTTAAACCAGAAATGTTTTTATTCTACTTTTATGCTTAACTGGTCCACTTATTTAGCTGAAAATAGAATCTTTGATTGAAAATCATTTGCTTTCAGAACTCTGAAGGCATTCCTTCATTATTTTCTAGTAGTTAGTTTCGTCAATGAAAAAAATCTGATGTCAGACTAATTTTATTTGTTGATTACCTGTTTTTTTCCCTTGCTGGAATATTTTAGGATCTTTTCTTTATCCTTTATGTTTAAGTCAAACAATTTATATATGTTAGGTGGACCTTATTTGGATTCCTATTCAAACAAATTATAAAAAGATAACTACTGAGGAATGGCTATTTGATGATATTAAAGAATAATTCTCATTTATTTTTAGGAATAATTTTTAAAGAGCCCTTAACTTTAAAGACATGTTCCAAAATATTCTTCAAATAAAATAATATTATGTCTAACATTTGTTTTAAAATAATCCTGAGTCTGTGGCTGGGGCGTAAATGAAATAAGATCAGCTATGAATTGATAACTGTTGAAGCTGAATGATGGGTGTATGAGGATTTGTTATACTATTCACTCAACTTTCATGTATGTTTGAAAGTTTTCATGGTAAGATCCTCAAGACTTCAGCCTGAAGTTTATCAATAAGAAAATAAAATTTGACTTAATATTTCATTATCAAACCTTCCATTGTAACCATTTTAGTGTCTCCTGCCTAAATCTCATTAAAAAGAGAGAATGGCAGATGGATCTATTCTATAATATATACCACAGTCTTTAAGAAAAAAATAGTTGATTTTTCTTCCTCAGTCCACACTTAGGGAAAGGTTGAAAAAAAATCCTTCGGTGTCCTCTTCCTACATTCCATCAGGATAACTTCTGTCAGCAAGTTTAAGAAGGGTCATGATGAAGCTAAGAGGATTCACCCTACTAATGAACTAGATCCAAAGGAAAAAAGAAGTAAATGAAATGGTCTGCTGTGTAAAGTCCAATATAAAAAAGATGGGTAAAACTGGGCTAATATAGGTTGGTCTAACTAGCTAAGGAGAAGACCTATTTATCGTAGCAGCAGTCTTCATAAACCAAAACAATGCTCAGAACCAGATGGGTAGCATCGTCTTCCATTTTTATCTAATGTTCCATTTTTATCCAATAAGAGAACAATCATAGCTAGTGTAAGGTGAGAAGGGCATCAAGACCCAGCCTCAAACAAAATGGAGCTATCAAGAGATAGTCAGGGAATCTAGGACCCTCTCGATTAGTCTAGGAGTTCCAGAAGGAGCTTGGTGTACAAATCAGGGAATCAAGACAGACATCACATGATACAGACTTGACAAATATAATAGTATTGGGAGAAGGCTGCAGCTTAGGCAACTTGAAGTGTCATAGTTGTTCACAGCCAATACTAGAACCTGGATAATGAATACGATCATAAACACCCGACTGACTTGTCACATATGGTTTAAAAAAAATGCATGGGTCCAAGCTTGTAGGCTGAAGCCATTCAGTGCCTACAGCTAAACAGGGATGGGAGAGGCAGGGGCTGACACACTCTGCTTGTTTCTATGCTGTTAGCCCTGCCTGTAATGCATATTTTCCTGTTGAGGTGCCACTTCTCATCCTTTAAAAACCGGGTCAAATATCATAGCTTCTAGGAAACATTTCCTGATGGAGATGGAAAAGATCGTTCCTCCTTTAATCTCCCAGAGTATTCTGCCTGTAATTCTTTTATGACATTTATCTTACTTTGCCTTTTTCCTTTCTCTTGTATAATTAGCTTGCCTTTAAGAGATTATAAACTCTTCAAGGGCAGGGATAATGTGCTCATCTTTTTATCGCTCTCACCACAGAGTAGATACTATAAAAGTTATGTGTTTGATTGAGAGTTTGTCTTCCAAGTTGAAAAGTTGATTCAGAACTTCAGGTTTAAAGTGATGCGGGCTAGTAGTTTCCGTTTCACACGCACCCACTTTCCTACAATAATACCTATGAAGACAGGAAAAAAGACCAAAAAAAAAAAAAAAAGATTGACAAGCAAGTAATTGTCAGAACCTGGAATAGGTTTTGTCTAATTATAGGTCATCCACAATGAAATTGGCAATGGCAAGTGGAAGTTGGCAGATGCTTTGCAAGCAGAAATGAAAAACACCTGTTGTCCTGATAGCACTGGGGAGAGGCGTCATCCCTCCCACACTGCCTGGCCCCAGGGTAGGTACCATTCAGAAAAACAGGCAGGCCAACCAATACAAGGCAGGTATTTTTTTTAGGTGACCAAGGTACTATTAAACTTTCCTATCAGGTCTTACCATTCTCATTCATTCAGTGCCTATAACTCAAGAAAACAATGTGACAGAAAACATGAAGTGAACTAGGAACTGGCAGTGATATACTGCATTCTGCAAGGAATAGACCCAAGTTCACTAGCTTTGTTTGAATTAGGAAGAGACACTCCCTCTTAGTGGATCCAGACTTATACATGCACATCTTGGAGAATGAAGTACATGCTGGGTTACACCCTGCATTAAACCAGATGACCCTGTGTAGAGCCAAACCTGCACAACCATACTCAGCAACTCTGAAGAGTCCCAGGAAGTAAAAGGCTGTAGTTGGAGGAAGGGGTGGAAGCGTAACCAGCACTGGTGGATGCTGAAGCTTAGAGTTTTCATTTTCTTCTTTAGTTCAGTGTCAGAGAAATGAGCATGGAGAGAAAACTAAAACATAAATGGGGATCCCACATCATTCTAACAAAGTCTGCTTAGATAAATGGTTCTCAGCCCAGGGGCAATTTTGGCCTCCAAAGGATATTAGTTTGGAGACATTTTTGGTGGTTATACTAGGGGAGGACATCATCTTTGGTGGTCACACTGTCATCTAGTGGGTAGAGGCCAGGGATGCTGCTAAATATCTTATAATATACAGGACCACTCCCCCCAAAAACACAAAAAAGAATTATCTGGCCCAAAGAAGCTGAGGAACCCTGAAATAGATAAATGCCTGCTAGCAATGTAAATTGAGTGAGGAACAGAAATATCAACTGAATTTGAGAATAAGATTTTATCTATATATATATTGGAAAAGATGAGGGGAAAAGGGATGCCTCTCATCCCTCATGACATTGGGACAGACTAAAGCTCTTCTTGTTCCAGGAGAAGGAGAACAAATTATGAACATGGGGTCTATGAAAGGATACTGCAGAACAGAGGAAAGGTGATGTTTTTGAAGGCTTAGTGGAGAAGCGGAGTTTGACAATTATTTGTCCCAGGAAACAGAGAAAAGAAATTAAACTTCTTAGCATTCTAAATAGAATTCAACAAGACGTGGTCTCTATGAAATAAGAACAGAGAAAAATGAATAAAAGATAAGACAATGCTATGCAAAATCATCTAGATAAGCTGAAAAGAAGTTCTGTGGGGAAACGATTCTGAAGAAACTAAAATAGCAAACAATGAATAAAACACACTCTACAAGCAGAAAACAACAGAACTGACACTAAGGAAACTCCATGAAACAGAGGGCAAGCTGAGAAACTGTAGCAGTGAGGAGAAGACAGTCAAAAACAATGGGAAAAATAAAAAAAGAGATTCAACCACAGATAATTGTCATTCCAGAGCAAAAGACTAGAATAAATGGAACAGATATAATAACAAAGAGTATAATAATTGAAAACTTCTCTGAGCTGAATATATACCAGAGTCCAAAATTCTCAGGGTTTCCTGAATACCAGCAAAAGAAGTTTTTTGGTTTTTTTTTTAATAAAAAGATCTACAGCTACACATACTCTCACAAATATTTGATTTGACTTTATTAACAATAATTAAAAATATCCTACAAATCTTGAGGCATGCATGGGTAGGGACATAATTATCTACATAGAAATAAAAATCAGCTATTTCAGATGTCATAAGTCTTCCTTGATACACTCAGAAGAACATGTTAATAATTGTGCAATATATACAGAATTCTGAGGAAGAAACATTCTGCAACAAGAACTGTATACTCAGACAAGGTGTCATTTATTCATATCAGATATGAAAGAGCCTGAAAAATGCACCAACCAAAAGCCTTTCTTAAAACAAGCAAACAAACAAAATACTTGACCACATGGTGCTCCAGACCACCTAGCAATGAAGCTCTATGGATAAGTCAAGCAAAGGCTATTCCTACATTAAAAGAACTGTCATTGCTCACTGAATGGAATAAAGCACAGAGCCTCCCAAAGGATATAGATATGACTGTAAAACTTGAATGCAAATGGTAAAAAGTTGTATTATAAGAGATCGATGATGAGAAAAACATAATGGCATACCAAAACACTAGATCTTAAACTCTAATGGAGGGAGATGGACAATTAATAAGGAGATGATTGAGCACATAAATAAACAAAACAAATCATTGTAAATGCTATTAATACTATGAAGGAAAGAAATAGGATGCTGTGATGGAAAATAACTGGGTAACCTACTTTCATGGAATAACTTTCCTAGGATGTTTCATTGAAGCTGAAATACCTGAAGGATGAGTAGGGAGTGAGAGGAGCAGAGTGCGCTATGGGTGAAGGTCATGACAGGCGCACAAGCCCTTGTGGTGGGAAGGAACATGGCACATTGGGAGAACCAAGCTACAGCCTCACTATCTTCTTTCAGAGTGAGCCTGAGAAAGCATGATTGAGACTTGATGCTAATGAGATAGGCAGGAGCAGCCATATCATCTGGGTTCTTATAGTCTGTAGCAATGGTTTGCAGGTTTATTCCAAGAGCAGTAAGTTTTAAATTGAGGAGGGGTAGAATCTGATTTACTTCTCAAAAGAAAAGTATAACTGCTCTGTGGAAATATATTGAAGTTCTTTTACATGACACAGAGACAAAAATTTTGTCATGTACATAAACTATTTCAAAGCACAGAAAAATATGAACAGCTTCCCATATGATTTTTTGAAGAGAATATAATGCATAAAATCTGATAAAGATAGCTCAAAGAAAGAAAGCTAGAGATAAATCTCACTGTTAATATAGATGTGAGTCCTAATTAAAATAATGATAAAACAAATTTATTGGTATATTAAAAGCAAAACATACCATGACAATCCCAGGGAAATATAGATCCCAAGGATTAATCCATTAAATTAAAAAGCTGAATGAGAAAAATGAGATAAATATCATCAAAGATGGAAAAATAAAGTATTTGATAAAATTAAAGGCCTATTACTGACTTTGAAATTTCCAAATAAACTAGGTATAGAGGCATCATTTCTCAAGATGATGTAATTTATCTACTGTAAACACCCCCTAAAATGGATTATCCCAGTGTTTTCAATATCTTTCTTCAAGTTGCCAAAAAATGTAACAACATCAATAATAGTAAGAACAGCCATAGAAACATTTATAGAGGATTTACCATATGTAAGACAATGGTTTATTTTATGTGACTCATTCCCTTTAATTTTCACAGCAGTCTTCACAATAAATGAGTTCTATTTTATCTCCATTTTACAGATAAAGAAATTGAGATTTTGAGTAGATATGATATATAGAAAAAAATATGCAAAATTAACATTATTTGTGAACAATAGTATTATATGCCTAAAAATCAAAGAAAATACATTTCAAGTAGAACAGAGAGTTCAGTTATGTTGGCCAGATCTTTTTTAAAAAGACATAGTTGTACAGCAGAAAAGAAAAACAGACGAATACATTGAGACATACATTTTATGTATTCAAAATTGTAAATTTGTTAATTCTTGCCAAACTAATTAATATATGTAAATCAACTCCAATCAACTAAATTCAATTGTTATTATTTTTTTATTGAAGTACAGTTGATTTACCATACTGTGTTAGTTTCAGGTGTACAGCATTGTGATTCCATATTTTTGCAGATTATACTCCATTATAGGTTATTACAAGATAATGGATATAATTCCCTGTGCTATACAGTATATCCTTGTTGCTTATCTATTTTATATATAGTAGCTTGTATCTATTAATCCCATGCCCCTAATATTTCTCTCCTACCTTCCCTCTCCCCTTTGGTAACCACAAATCTGTTTTCTATATCTGTGAGCCTGTTTCTGTTTTGTGTATACACTCAGTAAATTCAGTTTTTTTGAATTGATAAATGGGTACCAAGATGAATAAAAGGGTGAGAATATCTGTGGAAAATGTGGAAAAAGAGTAGTAAGGAAAGATTTGTCCTATCAGATAAAACACACATCATAAATCTAAGAAAATGAATATTGTAACATTATTGCAAAAGTAGAATATCTAATCAATAGAACAGACTAGAAAGCCTGAAAAAAACTTTAATATAAAAATAATGTGGAATAAAGTAAATATGTTATTTCAAATAAGAGTAAAATGATGAATTCTTCAGTTAATTTTCCTGATACAACTGATTTGGAAAATAATATTATGTTTGAACTCAATCTGATTTCATAGCACTAAACTATATAATAGGTAGACTAAAAAATAAACTGTAAAACAACAAATACGTTATAAAGCCAGAGGGACTTCCCTGGTGGTCCAGTGGTTAAGACTTCACTTTCCAATGCAGGAGGTTTGGGTTTGAACCCTGGTCAGGGAGTTAAGATCCTACGTGCCTCATGGCCAAAAAACCAAAACATAAAACAGAAGCAATATTGTAACAAATTCAATAAAGACTTAAAAAAAAAAATGGTCCACATCAAAAAAAAAAAAAAAAGCCAGAGAAAAACATAGGTGATTATTTCTCCCAACTTGATTTTTATAATTGAAACCTATTATTTTGGAAATATATGTACTAAAAAATGATTTAGAGAAATATAAATATCACTACCCAATAGAAAGAGGGCAAGGCACATAAAGAGACAGTCATTAAAAGGAAAATAAAAATAGTAAATAAACATTAAAAAATTTAACTGAAATATATGTATGATCTTGGGCAAGAACATACTTAAATTCTTAAAGGCTCAAAATCCTCATTTGTAAAATGATAGAATAAGAAAGGGGAATACTTTGTCTTCACTGTCCATGAGTGTAAAGCCAACTGGTCATAAAATATCTACTGTGATAAAAATTAGTACATATGGTCTTTGAATGAAGGCTGCTTCCTTATTAAAGGTATCCTTCTATTTACCATGCCAAGGAAAGGCAGGCTGTAGTAGATACCCAGGTGGATTTGTTGATAGGAAAGTGGGTCACAATGCCCTTTCAGCATAGCCAAAGTGCAGTTCAGTCATCAACATTTTGTAAAGCATCATTTTTCTACTTGATTTATATAGGTGATCCCAGCCAAGTCCGTATTTCTGTGCTTCTGGGGAAGATGAAATTTGTTAGATGTTTTTGTCACTTTGCAATTATATGTCACAATTCGACTATTCTTTTTTCTTTTCTTTTCTTTTCTTTTTTATGGTACGTGGGCCTCTCACTGCTGTGGCCTCTCCCGTTGCGGGAGCACAGGCTCTGGACGCGCAAGCTCAGCGGCCATGGCTCACAGGCCCAGCTGCTCCGCAGCATGTGGGATCCTCCCGGACCAGGGCATGAACCCATGTCCCCTGCATCCGCAGGCAGACTCTCAACCACTGTGCCACCAGGGAAGCCCTATTTTTTCTTTTTAATTATTTTATTTATTTTATTTTTGGTGCATTGGGTCTTTGTTGCTGTGCACGGGCTTTCTCTAGTTGTGGCGAGCAGGGGCTACTCTTCGCTTTGGTACGTGGGCTTCTCATTGCAGTGGCTTCTCTTGTTGCAGAGCACGGGCTCTAGGCACACGGGCTTCAGTAGTTGCAGCACACTGGCTCAGTAGTTGTGGCACAAGGGACCTAGAGTGTGCAGGCTTCAGTAGTTGTGGCACGTGGGCTCAGTTACTGTGGCTCCCGGGGTCTAGAGCGCAAGCTCAGTAGTTGTGGCACACAGGCTTAGCTGTTCCGCGACATGTGGGATCTTCCCGGACCAGGGTTCAAACCCATGTCCCCTGCATTGGCAGGCAGATTCTTAACCACTGCGCCACCAGGGAAGCCCGACTATTCTTTTCTCTTGGAAATATAGAGTGTCTCAGAACAGATTGCAGATTATGTTGACCCTTCATGTCCTATGTAAAATAATAAGTACTTTGTTGAAAAGAATTGCTCTCACAAGAGAAAAACAAATCTACGAATTTTAATTTGTTTTTAAATCTGAGGAAAAAAAATCTATAAAAAAAAGATGCCAAAATATGGAGGAAAGAAATGGCACCAACAATAAACCTTTTGCTACAACCTCACAGCAAATTTATAAACCAATTTTTACAATGTGGGATACATTCAATAATAAATAATAAATAAATAAAATGTGAGGTAGGAAAAAATTAAGCACTTCACTTATCTGGTGCTCAGATCTGTGTTATCCAGAATTTTTAAACAAATATATTTACTGAATGAGTGGATGCATAAACTCAAAGATTGTTTATCTAGTATTCCATCTCGCAACAGATTATAAGAAACACATTAGAAGGGGCAGATTGAAAAAGCTGTTGAAGACTGATAGTCTGTAATAAAAGAAATAGCATCTTGCAAAATTATTTAAACACACAAACACAGCCTAGAGCCATTTGCTGCAGGGACAAACAGCTCTATAAGCATAATGGACCCTGGGGATGTCAGAGACATTACAAGTCTGAGCAGTAATAGACATAATAACAGCTCTTATTGATGGAACATTTACTATATGGACAGGTACTATACCAAGGGCTTTATACACACCATTTCACTTCATCCTCAAAACAATCTTATGAGATTCGTACTATTATACCAATGTTATAGATGAGGAAACAGAGAGATTAAGCAATTGTCAAAGGTCACACTGATCAACAGAGTTTGGACTGAATTCCAGCCTCTCTGACTCTAAAGCCCTGTGGCCTTATTCATTCTGCTGTGTTGTCTTCCCCAGTCAGGTTCACACACCCTACTGTGCTGCAGAGTCCGAATCCCCATTTCTTGTCCAACATTGTTTGTCAATCACTGATTTCACAAGTATATTAAGCGCTTAATGGGACTAGCACTGTTCTAGGGATTGTCCTAAAGGAGGGATGTCCTATAGGATTGTCCTAGTCTAATGAGGCAGTGCGTGTGCAAAACAATTTATCAGCAATGCCATAAAGTAGCTCTAGCATTTTTCTTGGTTGGTGGAGGGGGATGAATTATCATTACATACTTGCAATTCTTTACAACAGAATCTAATTTCAGTGCATATTTTTCATCTCACTTTTGTTCGTAGTCATCCAAGAATGCTGCCTCCTGAAGCCCAGTGACATTTCCACCAGCCCTTTAAAAATGATGGAAAAGGGGGAGGGAATTCTAAACATAGAGAAGAGAATACACAGATGCATGAAAGTAACAGAATAATAATGAATGCAGCGACTGGAGAGTCTTCTGGATAGCCCACAGTGGTTCTCAAACTTGAGGGATCTGGAGCATCTGCAAAAAACCAGGTTCCTGGTCCCCATTCCAATGGTTCTGATTCAGGAAATCTGGGGTGGTGCCAAGAATCTGCATTCTAAGCAAGGCTTCACCCTCTCACCCAGATGCCTCTGATGCAAGACATGGGGAAGAAACCCTGCGCTAGAGTTTTCTGAACGCAAGAAGCAATGAAAGGCCAGGCTCAGGAAACCTAACAAACAGCCTTGTACAACTTTGGCATCAAACCTGAGGCAGACTCTTGGGCCCCGGCTCTGGCCCCTCTGCGGGGTTACGTACTACCACACAGACCTTGAGTCATTTTGCCTATGGGCTGCAGGTATACATACAAGCCCAGCCACCTGTGGTCTTTTCTTTTCTTAGCATAGACTCCAGTGCAGTCCTCGGAATGAAGCTGCTTAGTGGAATCTGTGTGCCAGGGGAATGAACACAACCAACAACACTTAGATGGCAGATTTCCAAGATTGCTCATGAGCTACAATTAGTCCATAAACCAAAGAGAAACTGTGTGTCTTTCAGGAATGATTTGCAGACCTTTGGCCCCAGAGGTATGGAATGGGGCCAGTTTCTGGCTACTCTCCTTGAAGTATGAAGCTATGAACCTATATTTCAAGCACACAAGTTTTAAACTCTCTCTCTGAGATATCTCAAACAGGAAGGTAGGGAAAACGAGTCTGCAGGAAAGAAAAACAACCACTACACCACAACAAAATTTAGAGCCAATTTAATATATGACCAGTATTCATTAAACAATTGATGTATTCCTGGAACTGTACAAAATGCTATAGGAAAGAGAGTGACATTACTCCTGTTCCCAAGTAGCTTAGAGTCCAGGTGTGAAGGAGAAAACTAAAGCACATGAAGATGTGTCTTTAGGTCTTGTACCCAATTCTGTGTGTTGGGGTGTAATGTCCCAGACACCAGCTGGGTGTCTTACAGTTCAACTCAATTCTGACAGTTTCTACCAGGAGACAGCATCAGATTCCACAGGTTAAGGTTCAGTCCCACAAGGCTGTCACCCACCCCCAACCCACACACACTTCAGACACCATTCTCAAGTCCAGGTTATCACCTGTGCTTCTGACCAACTGGCTATAGACCAGAGGTTCCAGTGACCCCTCCTTGGATTCTTGGCTCACAGAACTCAGGGAATCACTTACTTATGTTTACCAGTTTATTAAAGGATATGATAAATGGTATCCCAGATGGAAGAGAGGCACAGGGCAAGATATGTGGGAAGGGACACGGAGATTCCATGCCCTCTCCAGGTATACAACTCTCCCCAAATCTCCATGTGTTCACCAACCCAGAAGCTCTCCAAGCCTTATCATTTTAGGTTTTTTTATGGAGGCTTAATTACATAGATAAGATTGATTAAATCGTTTACCATCGGTGATCTATTGACCTCCAGTCCCTCCTGTTGCCCCAGAGGTCTTTGCGGGGGAACTGAAAATTACAACCCTCTAATCACAAGGTTGGTTCTCCAGGCAACCAGCTTGGGTGCTTTCCAAAAGTTACCTCGTTAACATAACAAAAGACACCTTGATCTCTTTCATCACTTAGAAAATCCAAGGGTTTTAGAAGTTCTGTGCAAGAACAGGAGTGAAGACCAAATACATATTTCTTGTTGTAAATCACAATATCACAGTGTGTCAAGTTGGACTATAAAGGCCAGTTTTATCAGTGTTAGGTTTGAGGGGAACTAGGCAGGGCCCTGCTCCCTGCAGAGATCCTAACTAGGTGGTAAGGGAAGATACCAAGAAATCAGAGATGAAGCCCCTTTCCTCAGAGTTGTTACATACAATAGGGATTCAAAGACAAGAAAAAATACTTGGAAAATTACTCAAATCACAAACAACAAAATGTGGATACATTTATAATCAGCAGCAGCTGGACACAGCTATATACAATAAAACCTCAATTAATTAATCAAATTTAATATTTGGGTTTTTTCCCACATTCTAAATTTAAGCAAAAGGCTGAAGTAAGTCAAAGACAAATATCATATGATATCGCTTTTATGTGTGGAATCTAAAAAAAATGGTACAAATGAACTTATTTACAAAACAGAAATAGAGTCACAGATGTACAAAACAAACTTATGGTTACTGGGGGGAAAGCAGGGGGTGGGGGGATAAATTGGGAGATTGGGATTGACATATACATACTACTATATATAAAATAGATAACGAATAAGGTCCTACTCTATAGCCCAGGGAACTCTTCTCAATACTCTGTAATGACCTATATGGGAAAAGAATCTAAAAAAGAGTGGATGTATATATATGTATAACTGATGCACTTTGCTGTACACCTGAAACTAACACAACGTTGTAAATCAACTATACTCCAATAAAAATTAAAAAAAAAATTTAAGCAAAAGTCAATGACCAAAGAAACTAATACAGAAAATTTCAATAATAATAATATCCATTAGGTATGTCCAAGAGTCAAAAGAGACTTACTTCTTTCATTTAATTAACATTCATTTAATCCTGCGTAAGTTATTGAGAACAATAAAGTACATTTGCAGATTACTATACTATTGGCAAAGTATTATTTATATATATTATCTCATTTAATCCTTATATCAGCCAGTGAGACAGATATTTTTATGACTCATATCACAGATGAGGAAATTGAGACTCTGGCAATCAATCCCAAATCAGTAAAAAGACCCTGAGCCATCAAAAAAATGTCCATTTTACCCAGTGTATTATTTTTACTAAGAAGAAAAAGTCATCCTACACACTCTAAAAGAATTTTAAATAACAACTGAAACAAATCAAAACATTTTACACTTTTAAACAAAATTTTCTAGTTAATTTGAAATTTTAAACTCAGAACACTCATACATGTTATACAACAACCAAGCATGGATAATCAGGGCCTCAATGTATATAATCTTTGGGGAGTATTTCATCTGATGGAGTGGTCAGAGGGGCAGGGCGAGTCAGGGACACTGGCAGGAAGGGTGTGGAGTAGGTCTGACAGTAGAATTGAGATGTTGAAGAGCAATTTCAGAGATACGAGGGGTAGAGTAAATCCAGGGGTGGGTGATGACAGTTAGAAAGTCAAATATGGGACCAAGAAAACCAAAGTTAAGAATGGACAGGTTTGTTTGGTTGAGGATGAATATGAATTAAGGGATAAGGGAGGATAAAGTCCATGTAATTAATCCCGTTTAAAGAGTTTTAGCTAAGTGTTATTAACAGGGCCACAATTACTCTTTATTTCAGAGTAAAAAGCTCACATATTTTCCATTTAGAGCTGTTCTATTAAGTTTTGTACAACCTATTCACTTTATAGTGGAAAGAACATGGGATTAGGAGCCTGACATACTTATGTAGAAAATATAGATTTTATTTCTCCAAAGAAGACATACAGATGGCCAACAGGCACATGAAAAGATTCTCAATATTGCTAATTATTAGCGAAATGCAAATCAAAACAAGAAGGTATCACCTCAGGCTGGTCAGAATGGCCATAATTAAAAAGTCTACAAATAACAAATGCTCGAGAGGGTGTGGAGAAAAGGGAACCCTCCTACACTATTCGTGGGAATGTAAATTGGTACAGCCACTATGGAGAACAGTATGGAGGTTCCTTAAAAAACTAAATATAGAGCTACCATATGATCCAGCAATGCCACTCCTGGGCCTATATCTGGAGAAAACCATAATTTGAAAAGATACATGCACCCCAATGTTCATTGCAGCACTATTTACAATAGCCAAGACAGGGAAGCAACCTAATTGTCCATCGACAGATGAATGGATAAAGATGTGGTATATATGCACAATAGACTACGACTTAGCCATAAAAAAAAATGAAATAATGCCATGGATGGACCTAGAGATTATCATACTAAGTGAAGTAAGTCAGACAGAAAAAGGCAAACATCATATCATATCACTTATATGTGGTATCTAAAAAAAAAAAAAAGATACAGATGAACTTATATCCAAAACAGAGACGCACAGACATAGAAAACAAATTTATGGTTACCAAAGGGGAAAGGGGGGTAGAAGAGGGATAAATTAAGAGTTTGGAATTAACATATACACATTACTATATATAAAATAAATAAACAACAAGGACCTACTGTATGGCACAGAGGACTATATTCAATAACTTGTAGTAACCTATAATGGAAAAGAAGCTGAAAAAGAATATATATATATAGTTGGATCACTTTGCTGTACATCTGAAACTAACATTGTAAATTAACTATACTTCAATTTTAAAAATGGTTAATAAAAAAAAGAAAGCATAGGTCTTGACACTCACTATTAAAGTGGTCTTGGCCAAGTCACTTGTACTTTTGTGGTTTCTGCAGAGTAGAATGTTTAGAGTATAATCTTTAGAGTAAGACCAAGTTTGAAGCTTAACTCTTCCACTTACAAGTTGTCTGGCTGTGGGCAAGCTCAATAACCTCTCTGTGCTTCTCCATAAACTTCACAGGATTGTTATTAGAAATAAGTAACATACTTTACACATCCAAAACAATACTGAGCATCTCTAGGAGCCTAATAAACATCAGTGATTATTATTTCCCTTTGAGAGCCAATGGGAGTTGGCAATGATCAGATAAATACAGATTGTAGGCTTGGCTGGTAAATTCAACCAACACACTTACATTTATTTTGCCACAAATCCCTGCCACAAAAGTCAAGACTCACACCACGATGCACAGAAAACCTCACATGAACCTCAGTAAACATTGTATTTCTGTAAGTCCTTCTCCTGAAATGTTGTCTGGGAAAAGTTTGGATTTGCTAATAGGGACACCTATCTCAGCCTAAAATAATGGATCTGGCACTCTCCCTTCAAAAGTGGTACCAATTTAAACACAGAATAAGTGAGGTTAGCCTCAGCTGAACTCAATAACTGGAGAGAGGTTAACAGCCAACCAACTGCCGGTTGGTTAGCCTAGCAGGCTAGAGCTGTGAAAAAGGTGTATGAGTTGGGGCCATAGAGATCTCAGTTGAAGTCTTGGCTACTGGCTTGCATAATGTCTCTAATTCTCAGATTCTACATCTGTAAAATATGAACAACAATAGCTACCATTCAGGAATTTTGGTGAAGATTAGCAATATCTAATGCACTAGTTAGGGCCGAGAGTAGATGCTCCATGAAGTCTTTACTATTATAAGTTAAATTTACCTTTTGGTCTCCAAGTTAACTGAGGTGGTAGGTAGTTTTATTCTTAATCCCACCTTTTGATGGCCCTTTAATGAGAACTCTTCCAACAAACTGAAGATATCCAGCCAACATTCAACCACCTTGGTTTATAACAGTGTGATGTGTAATCACCTTATGTTTTTAATAAAATAAGTACGCATAATAGAATCACTGATAATTCTTAAATTTGTTTTAGCCAATGCTTTCAACTTCTTCAATAAGTGTCTTGATTTTTGCAACAAAGAAACACAAAAATTGCTGTCAGTTTCTATCATTTTTATTTCTTTTCCCCACAATCTGAGTGGTGATACTAAATAAAAATACTGGGAGGCAATAGGAAAAAAGAAAGGAAAGTAACATTCATTGAGCTCCAACTATGTGCCAGACACTGTTAGGCATTTACATATATCATCTCATTTTAGCAGTACAATATCCCTAAAAGCAGAGGAATTCAGAATTCTTCTTATCCCCAATTTACAGATGGAAAACTGAGCTTACAGTTTCCCCGAGTCACACAGCTAGTAAGTGGCTAAGGCAAATTGAAACGAACACTTTGGTCTTTTCATACAAGAGCCTGAATCGGATTGCCAATCGCTCTTAGGTCTGAGATAATCAGCCTCAGGATACTGGGACAATAGCAGTGGCAATTTCATTTGTAGAGCGAGGTACATCCTGTGTCCAGCCAGAGTGTTAGGAGGCCAAACTCCAAAAGATAGGGGCCCATTCCTTTTCCTAATTTTTGTTAACTTTCATAAGTCAGTCGGAGCTGTGCTGCTGTCGTTCCCTTCAGCCTATTTGTCCCAGGGATTTGCTAATTCAATTATTTTATTCTTCTATATTGATCCTCATATTGTGCCTTTGCTGGTCCTATTCCCTGAAGCACAATGATTTCCCATCAAGTTTTTTTTTTCCTTATTTTTTAAAAAAATTATTTATTTCTTATTAGTCAACGATGTTACACACATCAGTGTATATATGTCAATCCAACCTCCAAATTCATCACACACCCACCCCCACCACATGCCGCTTTCCCCCCTTGGTGTCCATATGTTTGATATCTACATCTGTGTCTCAATTTCTGCCCTGCAAACCAGCTCATCTTTACCATTTTTCTAGGTTCCACATATATGCATTAATAAACGATATTTGTTTTCTCTTTCTGACTTCACTCTGTATGACAGTCTCTAGATGCATCCACGTCTCTACAAATGACCCAATTTCGTTCCTTTTTATGGCTGAGCAATATTCCATTGTATATATGTACCACTCTTCTTTATCCATTTGTCTGTCGATGGGCATTTAGGTTGCTTCCATGACCTGGCTATTGTAAATAGTACTGCAATGAACATTGGGGTGCATGTGTCTTTTAGAATTATGGTTTTCTCTGGGTACATGCCCAGTAATGGTATTGCTGGGTCATATGGTAATTCTATTTTTAGTTCTTTAAGGAACCTCCATACTGTTCTCCATGTGGTTGTATCAATTTACATTCCCACCAACAATGCAAGAGGGTTCCCTTTTCTCCACACCCTCTCCAGCATTTGTTGTTTGTAGATTTTCTGATGATGCCCATTCTAACTGGTGTGAGGTGATACCTCACTGCAGTTTTGATTTGCATTTCTCTAATAATTAGTGATGTTGAGCAGCTTTTCATGGACTTCTTGGCCATCTGTATGTCTTCTTGGGAGAAATGTCTATTTAGCTCTCCTGCCCATTTTTGATTGGGTTGTTTATTAGATATTGAGCTGCTTGTATATTTGGGAGATTAATCCTTTGTCAGTTGCTTCATCTGCAAATGTTTTCTCCCATTCTGAGGGTTGTCTTCATCTTGTTTATGGTTTCCTTTGCTGTGCAAAAGTTTTCAAGTTTTATTAGGTTCCATTTGTTTATTTTTGTTTTTATTTCCATTACTCTAGGAGGTGGATCAAAAAAGATCTTGCTGTGATTTATGTCAGAGTGTTCTTCCTATGTATTCCCCTAAGAGTTTTATAATGCCCGGTCTTACATTTAAGTCTCTAATCCATTTTGAGTTTATTTTTGTGTACAGTGTTAGGAAGAGTTCTAATTTCATTCTTTTACCTGTAGCTGTCCAAGTTTCCCAGCATCACTTATTGAAGAAACTGTCTTTTCTCCATTGTATATCCTTGCCTCATTTGTCATAGATTAGATGACCATAGGGGCATGGGTTTATCTCTGGGCTTTCTATCCTGTTTCATTGATCTATATTTCTGTTTTTGTGCCAGTACCATATCATCTTTTTCTTTCCTTCTGCTAACTTTGGGTTTTGTTTGTTCTTCTTTCTCTAGTTCCTTTAGGTGTAAAGTTAGATTGTTTATTTGAGATTTTTCTTTTATCTTGAGGTAGGCTTGTATAGCTAATAAACTTGCCTCTTAGAACTGCTTTTGCTGCATCCCCTAGGTTTTGGATCATCGTGTTTTCATTGTCATCTGTCTCTAGGTATTTTTTGACTTCCTCTTTGATTTCTTCAGTGATCTCTTTGTTATTTAGTAACGTACTGTTTAGACTCCTTATGTTTGGGAAGTTTTTGACTATAATCTCTTCAAATATTTCCACGGGTCCTTTCTCTCTCTCTTCTCCTTCTGGGACACCTATAATGCAAATGTTTTTGCATTTAATGTTGTCCCAGAGTTCTCTTAGGCTGCCTTCATTTCTTTTCATTCTTTTTTCTTAATTCTGTTCTGCAGCAGTGAATTCCACCATTCTGTCTTCCAGATCAGTTATCCGTTCTTCTGCCTCAGTTATTCTGCTATTGATTCCTTCTAGTGTATTTTTCATTTCAGTTATTGTATTGTTCATCTCTGTTTGTTTGTTCTTTAATTCTTCTAAATCTTTGTTAAACATTTCTTGCATCTTCTCGATCTTTGCCTCCATTCTTTTTCTGAGGCCCTGGATCATCTTCACTATCATTATTCTGAATTCTTTTTCTGGAAGATTGCCTATCTCCATTTCATTTAGTTGTTTTTCTGGGGTTTTATCTTGTTCCTTCATCTGGTACATAGCCTTCTGACTTTTCACCTTGTCTATCTTCTGTGAATGTGGTTTTTGTTCCACAGGCTGCAGGATTCCCCCATCAAGTGTTAATTCTGCAGTGCACTGAACTAGGTCAACATCACCTTCTCCTTGGTATTCATCTGCCCAGATTTCCTTATTAGACTTTAAAATTAGATTTCTCTGCTGCCTGAAGCAGGGCCCTCTACTTTGTTGTAATGGTGGAATGGCCTCAGCACCTTCTCAAGGAAGTTGATATGGAGCCACAGACCAATTTTCAAAAAAAGGGACCATATGACCAAAGTTTGATGCAGTTCATTGGTTTCAAATGCAGATGTAGCTCACAAAAAAGTCATATCATAATGATTATTAATTCAAGAGTCCTCAATGTTTTGGTAGAGTATTATGAAATATTTTAAAAATTTCTTAGGAGAGCATAATGTAGATGAAGGGTAACAAGATTAACAAGAGTGGGGGAATGAATGAGAATGATCTGAAATCAGGTCAGAAGCATTTGATTATAGCACTTTAAGAAACGACACTTGAGAAATAAATGTCACTTTTTCTGTTGAAGGCCTATCTTGTCTTTTCTGATAACCTACATCATGACAACTGTAAGACCTATCTTTGAGATCCAGAGAGATCATGTATAATTGAAAAAGCATGCCAGTCGAATCAGCCAACATATTTGACAGGAGGTATTATGGTTTAGGTGATTGAGCACTGGACTAGGACAAGAAAGATTCAGCCTCATCATGAGAGCAGTTTTAGTCAAGCAGTGAAGACAGAAGTCTTTGGTTTTAAACAAGGATGAGTTGGTGGGAATAGGCAGCCATGTTTCAATGAGGGTAGTGATTAAAGTTCACTTGTGGAGGTATCAGGGTTGAGGGAGAGTTGTTCTAAGATAGGAGAAAACTGAGCTACATTATTTTGGTCAATGTCATTATTTTTAGCATAATCCCTAACAATTTACTTCTTACCATATGCCAAGTATTCTGCTAAACACTCTATGTAGACTATCTCACTTAATGCTTTGAAACCATCCTGTTGTTCATGGATAGGAAAATAAACTCAGAAAGGCTAGATGACTTATTCAAACTCACACAGCACTTAAGTAGTAGAATTAGGGTTCGAGTCTAGAGTCTGTGCTTGTAAGCACTATTGGGGGCCCAGATCCACTTTCAACCAGAAGGGCCCACCATAACTGACAACCAAGGGAGATTACTCCAAATTTTGACCATGAAGCTGGAAGATGAACATAGGTTATGTGAAGTGCCTTTGCCTCCACAAGTTGACATGCAGGATTGGGTGACCAGGTTTCCACAGGCTTGGGCAGAAACTGCCGGCATGGGGATGGCAAAATATCATACCCCTGTGGTGGTAGAACTCAAAGCAACTGCCACCCCAGTGGCAGTCCGCCAATATCCTATGAGCAAAGAAGCCCGGTAGAGGACTGCATCAAGGGAACTGAGAGGCTGTTAACAGAACTGGGAACATTGGGATATCGGGCTTCAGCAAAGAAAGCACAAATATGTCAACGACAGGTTAGTTACCTGGGGTACTTGTTAAAAGGAGGACAGAGATGGCTTTCGGAAAGCAGGAAAGACACCGTTGCCCGGATACCGGCCCCCAAGTGTCCCAAACAAGTTAGAGAATTTTGGGGGATGGCCGGATTTTGTAGGCTATGGATTTTGGGGTTTGCTGAATTAGCAGCCCCTCTATATCCTCTGACCAAAAATGGCATCCCTTTTGCCTGGGGGGATAAAGAACAACGGGCTTTTGACCAAATTAAACGAGCCCTGCTATCAGCCCCAGCTTTGGGGCTACCAGATATCACTAAGCCTTTTCATCTGTACGTGGCCGAGAATAAAGGTATTGCAAAGGGAGTACTAACTCAGAAACTGGGCCCCTGTTGGGTTCCCCATCGGCCTCCTGCGTGAGGTTCAGGGAACCCCGGTGCATCGGCTCCTAATAAACCTCTTGCGTGTTGCAGCGGCTCTCGACTCTTGGCGGTTCTTGGGCGAGTTGGAATCCCTCTTAGACCGTTTGGGTCTAACATCATTAGCTTCCAAGTATAAGCAGAATTTAAAAAAAGAAAAACGTGAAAGAAGGGCTTAAAAATACTTGAAGAAGGTTATAATTGATGGAGTATGGTCCCAGAAGAAGAGTGAAGACAAAGACAAGAGATATTTGCCTTGGAAATAAAAGGGAAACTTCTTTCAGACATCCAGAACAAGTAGAGAAGCTAAGCAAAAAAAAGGGGGGAGAGAGAGAGATCTTGAAATAGAGAATTGTATCCTTTTTTTTAAAAGATTTTTTCTTTGATGCAGACAATTTTTAAAGTCTTTATTGAACTTGTTACAATATTGTTTCTGTTTTATGTTTTGGTTTTTTGGCCACAAGGCATGTGGGATCTTAACTCCCCAACGAGGGGCTGAACCTGCACCCCCAGCATTGTAAGGTGAAGTCTTAACCACTGGATCACCAGGGAAGTCCCTGAGAACTATATCTTGAGGGAGCATAGAATATATAAATCAAGTAAGAGGCCACAATCTAAAAAGTCTACAGTGGTAATTGGGTCTTGGGATAGGGAGTCTCTAAGAATATGAAGATTCTGAAATATAATGAGGGCCCTCTAAGACTAGAGAAGATGGATTTTCAATGACCCTCATGAACATTGTTTGATAATTTTCTCAGTGTAAATCCCTACAGTCCATGATATGCTGTCTGTGAAAGGCAATAAGCTTTAGCCAGGACAGTACTTAATAATAACAATAATAATAGTGCCTAAGGGACTAGAGATTCTAGGAAGGGAACATGGTGGGGTGGCTATGGCATCTACTAGCTCAAGCCACTGCCTCTGTCCTCTCTTGGTGGCTACACTGTGCTGGACTCATCAGAGCTTCAAGATTGGCAAGATAAATGCTAGTTCTTTGGGCAGCCCCAGATAAATTGGGACACTGCACATATAGCCCAACTTTTCCCTCCACAGGGGGAAGCTGAGAGCTCAGATTTTTCTTCTTCTCACTCTGTGCTGAACACAGATCTATGGCACCTACCAGCCTAAGCTACTACCTCCATTCTCCCCTGGGCAGCTAGTCTGTGCTGGACCCATTAGAGCTCCAAGACTAGCAAGATAGAAGCTAGTCCTCAGGGAACCCCCTTGGAATAGTTGGGCCACTAGGTGAAGTTGCAAGCTAGGGAGTCTCCTCCTGATCTTATGATGCTGCACCTATGGGCAGGGTCCCCAGTATAAGGGTGTCTTGAATTTTCTACCAGCTTCAGTGAGTCTGGTTTCAGGCTCAGCTGGGTGCAGGAGATTTTCAATTGATTTTTGATTCCTCACAGATGGAATGTGCCTGTGGATTGTTGCTGTATCAGTATGCTTGTTGGGGGAGGAAGGGTCTAGGACTTCCTACACTGCCATCTTGCTGATGTCAAACCTCCTCCACCCCCATTTTTTAAAATTAGATTTTGCTTTCTTTTACTGGTATCGGTTGTTTTGGTAGAATAAATCTTTCAGTAGATTCAGACAAAAATGTGCAGAGAAGTTAAATTTTCTTTTGTGTATTCTTTTATATTTTTTATTTTATTTTATTTTTTGACTTGACATATCTAGACACATGTTTATTCTACTCTCTTGCTTGATCAACATTTTTTTTATCAATATTTTTTGACTCGGTATAGAATTCTAAGTGGAAAATAATTCTCTCTCAGAATTTCAAAGAAATTACTACATAGTCTTATAGCTGTCAGTATTGCCATTGAGAAGTCAGATGTCATTTTGATTCCTGATCCTTTGTAAGGAAGAAAGAAAGAGGAAGAAATTTTCCTCTACCCTTTTAGGTTATTTTAGCTGACCTAAGGATTAAATTGACATGAGACAGATTAGTAGGAGAAAACCATGCAAAAGTTTAATGACATGTATACATGGGAGAGACCCCGGAAAACTGGGTAACTCACCAAAATGGTTGAAACCCTCACCTTAAATACCATCTTCAGCTAAAGACAAAAGAGGATTTGGGGGCTAGTGGTTTGGGACTTCAAAGGTAATTCACATGGAGGTGGAAAAGCAAATGTTTTGTAAACAAATGTTTGCTGGGCCAGGCAGAGACAATGGGACCAGGAGTGGACTCTGATTTGTAAGAGTTCCCCCCACCACACCTAGCCCATATTCACTGCAGATAGTTCCAGTGATAGCTTTAGTCCAGAAACAGATCCTCTATCTACATTCTTTTAGGTAGTTAGGGGGAAGGTCAAAGTTTCTTCCTGAGTCTTTTTTTCCTTCATTGTTTTCAGCTCAAAATAACCTATATGCCAAAGAGACATTTTAAGGTAGCAGGTTTTGTTCCCCTACATAAGTAACCTACTTCTTCCTACCTGAAAGCATTTACAACTGTATCTTTGTCCCTACTGTTCTGAAATTTCACTGTGATGTGACTTTTTGTGGGTCTTTTTCCATATTGTTTTCAGTGGGTCCATTCAATCTGGAAACTCAGCTCTTTTCTTCTGGGAAATGAAAATCATCTTGAATCACTTCTCTTCCCATCTCACAATTTTTTCTCTCCTTATGGAATTCCTATTACTCAAAGATTTCACTTCCGGGACTTCCCTGGCGGCGCAGTGGTTAAGAATCTGCCTGCCAATGCAGGGCACTGGAGTGGTCCTCTAATTTTCTATCTTTATATCTTTTTATCCAGTTTGGTTTTTTGTACAAGTCCCTCAGCTTTGTCTTTCATCCATTCATGAATTGTTTTATTTTTGCTAGCATGATTTTAAGAGCTACTTTTTATAACCCTGATATTAAATATGTACAAGAAAAATATAAGAAAATATAATTATAGATGAATCTTACTAATGAATATAAATATATGTCATATAGCTTCAAAATTCCTTAAAAAATGTTTGATCAACTGAATCTAGCAATACTTTAAAAACAGTAATATAACATATCATGACCAACTAGAATTTATCCCAAGAATGCAAGAATTGTCCAACATCAGAAATTCTATTGGGGATAGTGACAAAAATATTATATTAAAAAAGAAAAGATATTATCATCTCAAATTATGAAGAAAAAAACATTTAGATCAATTTAATTTTAAAAATGTATGTATATATTTTTAGCAAATTAGGAAGAGAACTTTCAAACTTTGAAAGTCAAGCATCATACTTAAGAATGAAGCAAAGGAAGCATGTTTATTACAATAAAAAACAAACAAAAAAACAAACAAAAAAAACAAACAAAAAAACAGGACAAGTATTCTTGCTACCACTAAAATTATTCAACACCATGGTAGAAGGCCTAACCAATGTAATGTAACAAAAATAAATACATAAGACATGAGGACTAGAAAAGAAATTCTTAAAAGAAATTATTAGAGAAAATATACAAATTTAGCCAGCTTTTTTTTTTTGAGTACAGTATCTATATACACGAATAAATAGCAGTCATAACAAATTAGAAAGTGTAAATGAAGAAACAATCTTATTCAGAATACCATCAAAATATTTTAATAATTCACTTTGCTACTTTGGACTAAAAAAAGCAAAAGCTATAGACAGCCTTCAAGAAGAGAATTATGAAACAGCACTGAAGAACATAGAAGAGTTAATAGAGAAACCCAGTGGTTAGAAATAGGAAGATTCAATTATGTAAAGATGTGAGGAAACCCCAAATTAAGCAACCCAGTGTATTTTCATTCCCAATGGGATTTTAGTACAAAGTGATTAGAAGACCCACATGGCAGAATAAACATAAAAAATAACAAAGAAAACTCTTGGGGATAAAAAGAACAAGTAAGGAGGATTTGCCCTACTGAACACAAAATTTACTATCATGCTATAATATTTAGTTATTACACTCTGGTTGTATGGTATACTACAAGCCCACCTATTACAAAACAACAAAATCTTTCCTAAAAAATAATTTCTGCCATGTTCCAGGGATTACAGGAAATGTGAAAAGTTATCTAAAAGAAAAAAAGGAAAATTTAAAGGAAAATCTCATGGTAACGAGTGCTGAAATTGTAGTTATAAGGCATAAGTATGTAAGAAGGGTAGATTGCCCTGATAGAAAATACATTTCAACACTATGATATGGAATTCAAAGTTTGGCTTAGATATAAAGTAGTTGTTAGGCTGAGGGACTATCAGATTAACTTGAGTAGAAGAGGACTGAAATCCCTCTTGGTCCCAAGTCAGTAATGCTCCTGAGACTACTTGCAGAAAATAATTCAAATTCCCTATAAAGCAGAGAACCTTCAATTTACAACCTTAATATTTTCAGAGATTAGTGTCAATTAAATTAGTTCACAATAAAAAATAACCAATTGATAAAAGGCAGTGAGCCAGGTGAGAGAACAAATATATTTAGACATCCCTCATCTAAGGAATTTACATCCTGGAATTATCATGTTAAAAATAT
This sequence comes from Neophocaena asiaeorientalis asiaeorientalis, assembly GCF_003031525.2. NCBI lineage: Eukaryota > Metazoa > Chordata > Mammalia > Artiodactyla > Phocoenidae > Neophocaena > Neophocaena asiaeorientalis. Next base: position 325,406 of record NW_020173710.1, on the reverse strand, counting down.
AAAGTATCAGTGGATTTTTAGAATGAAGGAGTGTATGAGTCAGAGTTGAACCAGAGAAGCAGAACCAGTAGGATATGTACAGTCTTGCTCTCCCTCTTGCTGTTGCTCTGGTTATCGCTCTCACTCTCTACACTACCCTCCCCTGTCCCCACTTCTTGAGTGCCTGCCTTATAGATTTTGGACCTTCTTAGCCTCCATGGCTGCAAGTCCAAATCCACAGGGCAGGAATTTTTTTTTTCAAAGTTCATGGGGTAGCTCAAACTCCACACTCATGGGTTGAAGCTATAGTCCCCAGATAGCATTTCTTCTCTCTATCTTAAGGGAAATTTTAGCCCTGCTTTTAAGCCCTTCCAAAAAATTTCATAAGGTCCTCCAAGATTGTCCTAGATAATCTCCTTGGCATAAATTTACAATTTAATCACATGGCTTTAATTTTATCTTCAAGATACCCTCACTTCAACACCTAGGTTAGGGTTTTATTGAATAATTGTGTACTGTAGACTAGCCAAGTTGACATATCAATATAGCTATTACACAAACTCTAGATAAAATACAAAACTTAACGACTTGAAGGCTTTGGAAAATAAACAAAAAACCAGCAGATTTTGGAGAAGAATTGATATTTGAAAGGTCAACATGGGTGAGTTCACTGTTTTTATAAATTTAACCTAAGTATAGGTCACAGTAGAGGTGCAACATGAGGTAACAAAAATTGTGTCTTTTAAAAAAGCACCTATTTTCTCTCCTGAAGAACCAGAGATCATAGCCACTGAACAGCATCAGCCACTGGGAAGTGAGGAAGGAATCTCAGAGAGGAGAGAAATAATAAAAGGGAATCCTAAATTCTGTGTATAATCTCTGCTTAAATTTCTGTCTGATGGGTGAACCAAGCATGTGTGAGACAGTCTAAAAGCAGAATGCAGCTAACTCTAAAATAACTGATCTGGGATTTGAATTTCTGTCCACCAAAAGCAAGATAAAAATTGCAGTTTGAACATAAAGAAGGTAATTGCTTGCTAAAACAAAAACATCAATACTATGAAAGATGTTCAATGAGTTAATGAAACAAATACTTGTAATAAATGAAAAGATAGGGAATCTAAACAGAAAAATGTAAAGAATAAAAATGAACCAAACTTTACCTAAGGTCACTACTTGACCTTAACTTAAATCTTGCATGTTATACAAAAATTAACTCAAAATAGATCAATGACTTAAATGTAAAATGCAAAACTATAACATTATAGAAGAAGAAACAGGAGAAAACATTTAGAATATAGGGCTAGGCAGCAAGTTCGTAGACTTGACACCAAAAGTACAATTCAAAAAAAAAAAGAATTGAGGGGCTTCCCTGGTGGTCCAGTGGTCCATGGAGGGGCCCCGGGTTCGATCCCTTGTCAGGGAACTTGATTCCACATGCCACAACTAAAGATCCTGCATGCCACGATGAAGATCCCACATGCTGCAATGAAGATCCTGTGTGCCGCAGTTAAGACCCGGTACAGCCAAAATAAATAAATAAATATTAGAAAATAAAAAATTAATAATTGAATTTCATCAAAACTGAAAAGCTGTGCTTGGCAAAAAACTTTGTAGAGAGGATGGAAAGACAAGCTATAGACTGGCAGAAAATATTTGCAAAATACATACCTAGCTAAGTATTAGCTTTAAGAATATATGAGGAACTCTCAATACTTAACAGTAAGGAATATATAATATACTTAGAAAATGGAGAAAGCACATGAACATATATTTCACCAAAGAATATATACAGATGGCAAATAAGCATAGGAAAAGATATTCAACAAAAATACCATCAGAGAAATGCAAATTAAAACCACAATGAAATACCACTACACACATTAAAATGGCAAAAATACAAAATCATAAAAATACCAAATTCTGGTGAGGATATGATGAAACTGTGTTAATCATACATTAAAGGTGGGAATGTAAAATGGCTATTTTGAAAATTATCTTGGTCTTTTCTTTAGAAACTGAGGATTAGATGCATTAAATTATAACTTGCTTGTCTAATAAACAGTAAATCGTGGGACTTCCCTGGTGGTGCAGTGGCTAAGAATCTGCCTGCCAATGCAGGGACATGGGTTCGAGCCCTGGTCCAGGAAGATCCCACATGCCGCAGAGCAACTAAACCCATGTGCAACAGCTACTGAGCCTGCGCTCTAGAGCCTGCGAGCCACAACTACTGAAGCCCGTGTAAAAGCAACTTTCAGAGACCTAGAGCCCATGCTCCACAACAAGAGAAGCCACCGCAGTGAGAAGCCCAGGCACCACGACAAAGAGTAACCCCCACTCACCTCAACAAAGACCCAACACAGCCAAAAATTAATTAATTAAAAAAATAGTAAATTGTAGGGGGCTTCCCTGGTGGCACAGTGGTTGAGAGTCTGCCTGCCGATGCAGGGGACACGGGTTCATGCCCTGGTCCGGGAAAATCCCACATGCCGCGGAGCAGCTGGGCCCATGAGCCATGGCCGCTAAAAAAAAAAAAAAAGTAAATTGTAACCTTCCTTCACTAATCAAGATCACTTTAATTATTCTTGCAAATTGCATACCCTCTAAGCTTCTCATAATTTAAACAATATATCACAAGATTCCTTTAACTGTCCCTATAGGTAACACCTCTGATGGTTTTC
>NW_020173710.1:317995-322693 GCF_003031525.2 Neophocaena asiaeorientalis asiaeorientalis | reverse complement strand
GCCTAAGTTGTTTTTCAGGAACTTAGAGTTAGTTCTTGCCCAGCTCAAGTCAGTCAAGACCACTGACCATTCAACTGGGCTTGTGTGAGTGTCCAATGGATGATCTTTTGGTGTCAGAGGGCCAAAAACTCCTTTCTCAGAACATGCTAATGTGGCCATTTTCTGAACATGTGTCCTATAAAAACCATGAAGTTTGACTATGCTTGCACCAATTACCTCACTTTTGTTACCTCCAATCACCTTTCCCCATGCCTCATACTACCCTACCTCTTTACCCCATACATATTCCTAAACCCTATCTCTGGGGAGGTAGATTTGAGATTTGTTCTCCCATTTCCTCACTTGGCTGCTTTGTGAATAAAACTTATCTCTGCTGTGAACCTTGGCATCTCAGTGTTTGGCTTGGTGTGCATTGGGCAAATGAACCTGGTTCAATGACAAAACTAAAAATGCAACTACTGTACAGACTAGCAATTGCACTCCTAACATTTGACAAGTGAGCCAAGAATGCTCAATGAGGAAAGAATAGTCTCTTCAACAAATGGTGATTGAAAAACTGAATAACCACATGAGAAAAATGAAATTGGATTCCTATCTTACACTGCTCACAAAATTAATCAAAATAGATTAAAGACTTAAACATAAGACGTGATACTGTAAAACTCCTAGAAGAAAACTTAGGGAAGAAGCTCCTTGACATTGGTCTTGGTAATGATTTTTTGGATATGACACCAAAAGAAGAAGCAACAAAAGCAAAAATTAACAAATTGGATTCAGTCACACTAAAAGTTTCTGTACAGTAAAAGAAACAATCAACAAAATGCAAAGGCAACCTATGAAATAGAAGAAGATATTTGAAAATCATATATGAGATAAAGTGTTAATATCCAAAAAATATATAAAGAAGTCATATAACTCAATAGCAACAACAACAAAATCCCCAAACAATCCAATTAAAAAATGGGCAGAAGAGCTAAATAGACCTTTTTTCCTAAGAAGACATTCAAATGACTAACAGACATATGAAAAGATGGTCAACATCACAAACCATCAGGGAAATGCAACTCAAAACCACAATGAGATATCACCTCCACATGTTAGAATGACTACCATCAAGAATAACAGAAATAACATGTGTTGGTGAGGCTGTGGAGAAAAGGGAACCCTTGTGCATTGCTGGCAGGAACGTAAATACTACCATATGAACCAGGAATCTCACCTCTGGGTATATATCCAAGTGAGATGAAATGAAAACAGGATATCAAAAAGATGTCTGCACTCCCATGTTCATTGCAGCATTATTCACAATAACCAAGATGTGGGAACAAACTTAGTGTCCATCAGTGGATGAATGGATAAAGAATATATATATATATATATATATATATGAATATTATTCAGCCATGAAGAAGGAAATTCTGCAATTTGCGATGACATAAATGAAACTTGAGGATATCGTGCTTAGTGAGACAAGCCAGAGAAAGATAAATATCGTATATCACTTGTAAGTGGAATCTAAAAAAGCCAAACTCATAGAAACAGAGTAGAATGATGGTTACCAGGGGCTAAGGGGTGACGGAATTGAGAAGATGGTGTTAAAGGGTGAAAACATACAACTAGAAGATAATAAGTTCTGGAGATCTAATGCAGAGTATAATGAGTATAGTCAATACTTTTTTATATACTTCAAAATTACTGAGAGACTAGATTTTAAATGTTCTAACCATAAAAAAGAAATTATAATTATGTGACATGACAGAGATGTTAGCTAAAGCTTCAGTGTCATCATATTGCAATATATAAATGTATCAAACCAACATGTACACCTTAAACTTACACAATGTTATATGTAAATTATATCTCAATAAAGAAAGGAGTGTGTCTTCACTAATTCTTTTCGGAAAGGAAAAATAGTGGTATGATATACCAAGTTCCTTTAAGTATATATCAAATGGTATTATCATTTTTAAAAAGTATTTACAAATGCTTTTAGAAATATTTGGGATACTTATATAATCATCTGATTAGGAGAAGTGGGACTTTTCAGGGTAAATAGGATCATTATCTAATGAAGGATAACACAGTCTAACATGTCTCTTAGTCAGTTAATACAGATAGCCAAGAGCCCTGTCTCATATCATCTGTGTGCACCTGTGGACACACACATGTAAATTCTAAGAGCATAAGAGATCATGCTGGACTAGATTTCTCAGTCTCACTTCTCTGATACAAAGTTTATTTCCATTGTTCTTCAGCCAAATTTAACTGCCTCTCTATAATTTAACTCTGTGGGAATCTGGGGATTTGATGGTAAAGTCATTACTCATTAGACAGATTTGTAAGGAATAATTTTTAATTATGTAGAATGGATGAGGAATGAAAACACTGCAAGCAGAACAGTGGAAAAAATTAAATTACTTGGTATGGACTTGGGAACAGTTAGAGATAAGGACCTTCCTCTTTGCCCACTCCCACCCACATCTACTAGAAACAAACAGGAATTTACAAACACATCTACAGATTTTATAGAAATTTTAAAAAAACCTTATAGTCTACAAACATGTAAATTTCACCACAAGTGTTTAATATACAGTATGAACCATCCCCTATAGTTTGCACGGAGTAGTGTGGCAATCTTTTTTTTAAAAACTCTCTTGGATGTGAACACTGGTTTCTTAGTAGCAGACCTGATTGCTCCAGGAACACAAGGAGGTATCGAAATGATTGCTCCAGAAAATACTACTTTTCAATTGCTCTTTTCCCCTAACACATTCTCATCACCACTATTATATGAAGAAAGCAGCCAACAGATACCACCTTTTGATTGCTATGTAGCTTAAGGAATTCCTGTTAAATGTTAAGTACCCCAGCCTCAAGCCAGATCACACAAAAGCAGATCTACATTATAAATAGCCTAGAATTTTGTTTTACACTGGGATTATTCCCAGGCTATGTGAACACTGAGCCAGTTCAGGAGATCCCCACACTTAGCTTTCCTTTCTCCAATCTCCTTACTATCTCTCTTCCAATGCTGAAACAGCTCTAAATCATTGTTACTGTAAGTTTAAATTAAGCCCCTGTCAGAGAAGTCCTTGTTGAAGGACTTTTAAGCAGCCAGTGAGGGAAAAACACCCTTCTCCTTTGCTTCTGCTCTCTGCGCTATTATAGACTGCCTAAGCCATCTAAATTGAATGAGGTTGAAGTTAAATGGCTCCTCTGATCAAATGACACAGAGTGTTTGTATCACTTCCCTTGAGAAGCCATCTAATTTGCCAGAAAACCATACATCATGCGTGAAGCACCCACGCCTGAAATTTGAAAGAGCTATCTTTCCAAATGGAATTTGAACCTTTTCAAATAGTCACCATACACCTTCAGAAGCCAAAATGATTTCTGATTACCGCTATCTCATGAGTCCCAGGGTACTTTGTCCCAATATACCTCCATCTGAGGCAATTTTTCTCCTCCTATCTCATCATTTAGAGCCCTGAGAATTGTTGACTACATGTACTGAAACAACACCCAGAATTATATTTTTGATATAATATCTGTAGTGCCTCTCAAGGGAACAACTCCTCTCTACAATTTTCTAAGATAAACAGAAAAGAACATTTTACACTGCTTCTTGGGCATTCTAAATGCCTAAGCTAAATCAAAGGAGTCTTTAAGCTCCCCTACCATCATAATATCCACAATTCCCTTTGTCTATTTCAGCCGCTGTGGCTCTGAACAGTCACACTTTGGGAAGAAACTGCCATTCTTTAATTGCAACATTAGTGTTTACATAGCATTCTTTTTCCACAAACCATGCAATTAGGCCCTAAACATAGTAACAAAACTTAGAATTTAACTCTAAACTTATCCTTTAACATTTTTAAAAGAACTTTAAATTTTGGAATAGTTATGGATTTACAAAAAAGTTATGAAGATAATACAGAGAGCTCCAATATATCTCATATCCAGTTTCCCCTAGTATTAACATCTTAACATCAGTTTGGTATATTTGCCATAATTAACAAACCAGTATCAATACATTATTATGCACTAAAGCCCATACTTTAGATTTCCTTGATTTTTTTTTTTTTTTGATTTCCTTGATTTTTAACTAATATTCTTTTCCTGCTCCAGAATCCCATTCAGAATACTACATTACACTTGGTCGTCATCTCTCCTTAGCTATTAGACTTTCTCAGATTTTCCTTTTTAAGACCTTGACAATTTTGAAAAGTACTGGTCAGGTATTTTATAGAACGCCCCTTAATTGTCATTTGCCTGATGTTTTTCTCTAGAGTAGACTGGAATTACAGATTTTGAGGAGGAAGACCACAGAAGTAATGTACCATTTTCATCATACTATATCAAGGGTACATAGTATCAACATAACATCACTGTTCATATGAACTTTATGCACCTAGCTTGAGGTAGTGTTAGGTTCCTCCACAGTAAAGTTACTCTCTTCTCTCCCCCTTTTCATACTCGTAGGAAGTCACTAGGCACAGGGCACACTTAAGGAGTGGACAGTTACTCTACATTCTTGCAGGCACAGTATCTACATAAATTACTTGGAATTCTTCATGGGGATTTGTCTCTTTTCCTCTATTTATTTATTAATTAAATCATTTAGTTATGTAAGTGGGGGCCCTAATCTTGTACAACATGAATCATTCTAGCCTTCTCCCCTTGCATGCTTAGCTGTAA
>NW_020173710.1:260597-317929 GCF_003031525.2 Neophocaena asiaeorientalis asiaeorientalis | reverse complement strand
GGTTTCAAAATTGTTAACCCACTTGTGTGGGAGCAAGATTATCAACTGGAGCACAGTTCTTATGTACAGTTCCTTTTGCCTTTAGTCTTACAATCTCTATTCATTTCTAAAATGACAGGTCAGCACTTATTTTTCCTGCACACCCTCAACTGAGATTGCTTATACATTTTTTTGTTGTTGTTTAAAAACATTTTTTTTAATTGGAGTATAATTGCTTTCCAATGGTGTGTTAGTTTCTGCTGTATAACTAAGTGAAGTTTCATCTGTTGATGGACACTTAGGTTGCTTCCATATCCTGGCTATTATTGTAAATAGAGCTGCAATGAACACTGTGGTATATGACACTTTTTGAATTATGGTTTTCTCAGGGTATATGTCCAATAGTGGGATTGCTAGGTCATATGGTAGTTCTATTTTTAGTTTTTTAAGGAACCTCCATACTGTTCTCCACATTTGTAATACAGTAAGATTGTTTTTTCACAGTCTGCCTTCCATGCTGGGAACGGAACCTCCTAAGTGATTTTTTAAATTTGCATACATTAATGTTTACTCTTTGTGCTGTGAAGTTCTATCAGTTATGACAAATGCATAGTGTCATGTACCCACAATTACAGTACCATACAAAATAGTTACTTTGCCCTAAAATATCATCTATGTTTCACCTATTCAACCTTCCTCTTCTACCCCCCAAAACCCCTAGCAACCACTTATCTGCTTACCATCTCTGTAGTACTGCTTTTCCAGAATGTCATATAAATCTAATCATACAGTGTGTAGCCTTTTCAGATTGGCTTCTTTCACTTAGCAACATGCATTTAAGATTCACCCATGTTTTTTGCATGACATGATAGATCTCACGTGTCCTCTACATAGTTTCCTTCAATGGTAGATCATTGCAAACTTATAGCAAAATATCACAACTACAATCTGACATTGATACATTCAAGATACAGAATATTTCCATCACCAGAAAGATTCCTCATTTTGCCATTTATAACCACACCCACTTCTCTCTCTTTTCCCCTCCTAAACCCCTGGAAACCACTAAACTCTTTCCCACTTCTATAATTTATTATTTCAAGAGTATTATATAAATGGAATCATAAAATAAGTTTTTGGGATTGGCTTTTTTAACTCAGCATAAGTCTCTGAAGATTCATCCAGGCTGTTGCATGTATCATAGTTTGTTCCTTTTAATTGTTAGGTACTAGTATTCCATGGTATGTACCATAGTTGTTTTTTAATTTTTAAATTAATACTATAGGTTTATTTATGATTTGTAAATATAAAATTGAGGTTATGATACACAATTCAAACATACACAAATTTAGTAGAAAAAAATTTTTTTTGAATTCTTATTCTGGTAAAAACTACATAACCACAGTTTCTTTAACCATTCACCTGTTAAAGGAAGGACATCTGGGTTATTTTACTTTATTTTTTAGTTGATGTATAGTTGATTTACAATATTATATTAGTTTCAGGTGTACAGCATAGTGATTCAGTATTTTTATAGATTATACTCCATGTAAAGTTGTTGGAAAATAATGGTTATAATTCCCTGTGCTGTACAATGTGTCCTGCTGCTTATCTATTTTATACATAGTAGTTTGTATCTCGTAATCCCATACACCTATCTTTCCCCTCCCCACTTTCCTCTCTCAACTGGTATCCACTAATTTGTTTTCTATATCTTCGAGTCTGTTTCTATTTTGTTATATATGTTCATTTGTTTTATGTTTTAGATTACACATATAAGTGATAACATATAGTATTTGTCTTTCTCTTATTTCACTAAGCATAATACTCTTAAGGTCTATTCACATTGTTGCAAATGGCAGAATTTCATCATTTTTTATGGCAGAGTAATATTCCAATGTATATAGATATCACATCTTCTTTATCCATTTGTCTGTTGATGGATGCTTGGACTGCTTCCATATCTTGGCTGTTGTAAACAGTGCTGCTATGAACATCAGGATATAAGTATCTTCTTGAATTAATGTTTCATTTTTTTCAGATATATACTTAGAATGGAATGGCTGGATCATATGGTAGTTACATTTTTAGTTTTTTGAGGTACCTCCATACTGTTTGCACCAATTTACATCCCCACCAACAGTGTACTCATCTTCCAACAGTATTTTGAATAAGGGCAGTGAGAACAAACGTCCTTGCCTTGTATCCCAACAAGGGAAAGCGTTCTGCTTTTCACAATTAAGTATAAACTTAGCTGCAGGTTTTTTATGGATGCTCTTTTTCGAAGTTTAGGACGTTTCCCTGTATTCCTATTTTTCTGAGAGTTTTTACCATGAAAAGGTGTTGAATTTTTTTCAATGCTTTTTCTTAATTGATTGATATGATTATGTGACCTATCTTCTTTAGCCTTTTTACATAATTTATTACAATGAATAATTTTTTAACATCGATATAGCCTTTCATCCCTGGAATAAACAATTCTTGGTCATTTTGTATAATTCGTTTTGTATATTGCTGATTTATATTTGGTAATATTTATTAAGGATTTTTGCATCTATGTTCATGAACAATTTTGGTTTGTAGTTTCCTTTTTTGGCACTTTTTTTTTCCAGGTTGATATCATGCTACTACAGGGCTCATAAAATGAGTTGGAAAATGGTCTTTCATTTTCTATTTTCTGGAAGAGATTGTGTACTATTGGTGTTAACTCCTCCTTAAATGTTTGATAGAATTCTCCAGTCAAACCATCTGGGACTAGAGATATCATTTTTGGCAGTCTTCAAATTATAAAATCAATTCCTTTAATAGTTATAGGGTTATTCAAGGTATTTATTTTATATTCAGTGAGTTGTGGTAGTTCATATTTTTCAAATGATTGGTCCATTTCTTCTGAGCTATCAAATTTAGAATTTTTTAAGTACTCACTTATTATCCTTTTGGTGTCTCCAGGGTCTGTAGTTAAATCTCCTGTTCATTCCTAACACTGGTGATTTGCAGAGGGATTTTTTGTTTTGTTTTTGTTTTTGGTTTTGGGGTTTTTTTGGGGGGGTCAGTATTGCTAGAAGTTTGCCAATTTTATTGATTTTTTTAATTGAAGAATCTGCTTTTTTCAAAAACAAATGTGTGTCCATTGTTCTTCTGTTTTCATTTTCATTGATTTACACTCTTAAGTTTATTATTTCCTTCCTTCTATTTGTGCTGAGTATATTTCCTCTGCTTTTTCTAGTTTCTTGAGGGAGAAACTTAGGCTATTGAGTTGAAATCTGTACAATTCTCTCACTCAAGATTGCCACCACATTGCACAACTCCAGGGAGCACCAAAGCATTCAATGAGAATAGTGCCCACTGGAGATGTGCTACCCAGTGGTCCTACTCTTAACAATATAGGAAAACCGAATACCAGCAAATGTGTTCAGCAAAAAGATTGCACACCAGTAACAACAATGATTCAACTATGACCTTTTTTCCTTGAAAATAAATAAACCTATCACAGGCAAGAGTTACCATGATGTCACTAAAAATATTTCAACAAAAAGTAGTATATCTTTTTCTTTTTTTTTTTAGTAGTATATATCTTTTTGTCCATAGTAGATATTGCTGTATCTGCCATTCATATCTTTTCTGATTGCTAAATAAATTAAATTTTGCCTTTTAACATTTCTCCTGCAGATTTTCTGAAACTTCAAGTGTTTTATAGTTTAAAAATATAATTTATATATTCAAATTAGGCTTCCTAAACCCTTCTGTTGCCTGCACCTGCTCCTAAAGTACAAATTAACAGTTGTGGCTGATTAAAAACCATTTTACTGGTCTTTTTAAAAACACTTACAAGTGTTGGTTTAAAAGGGAGGGGGGGAGGGGGAATTGCTTTAATAGTTGGCTTTCAGGAAACTAAAAGCTTCAAGACTAGTTAGTAAGTAATTTCCTAAAAATTACCTGGAGTTAGAATTGGCCCAACTTGGCAAATGACTGGCTCTATAGCCAAGCGGCTGTGAGAAGTCAAAGATTATTTCAAGTTTTTAAATCTGTGTGGCTGAGAGATGTTTGCTCTATTAAACAAAATAGAGAAAACAAACAAACAAAAAAAACTGAAGGTGTGGAGATAGAGCAGAACATCCAGACAGAAATACCCGGCTCAACAGGACTTTGCAAAATTGGAAATAGGTGAGGGTCAGAAAAATAGAATTCATTCCTTTCACAAAAGTTTATTGACTGATTACTAGATGCCAGATTCTGTTCTCTGCTGTGGGACGCATTTGCACAGAAAGTAGACTTGCAGTCCTTAGTGAAACCCAGCCGTACACTGTGGGGCTCCTGGGCACGGAAGCCTTTCTATGTCCCCCATTCCTTGTTTGTAGGGAACAGATTTCAGCCTCCATGACCTTCCCTGAGTTCCAAAGGGCAGATTCGAACAGTTGCTAATCAGGGAAGGGAGGGGATGCAGAGACAAGGGAGGAGCAGGCAAGAAACAATAGTGCAGCCTTGGGGCAGGTCCTGGTTCCTCCTCAAGGGATACACATAACAATATCTTTGAGCTCCTCTGCAGAACTAAAACCTCCAAAAAATGGAAAATAGCATTCTTCATTCCAGAGAAGACCTCCTGAGGCCAGAGTAAAGGAACCAGAGAAGCTCATCAGGACACTACCTGAGACCAGATTAAAGGAATGCAGGTCCTTCACACAGACCCAATCCTTATCAGCAGCCCCACCCTTGAACCACTGCTATAAAACTCCTCACCAAATCCTCCCGGGTTGGTACACACAGTTTTTGAGAGGCACAAGGCTGCTGTGCCCCCTTTGCCTGGCAAAGCAATAAAGCTTTTCTTTTCTACTTCACCTGTAACCAAACAGGACCCTATGGGGCCTTCCCAGGACAGGCCTTCCTCCATAACCTCTGCTTAGGTCCTCTCTGAAGTACCTAGATAACGGTATTTGATGCACATTTCCTGAGTTGTTTTACAGATGTGAAAACCCCCCACCAAATGCAAGATGTTAACTACTTCATGACCATGAGCACATAGCCCCAGGCCTCCTGGAGCCTAAGGACTGATAATGTTAACCCCTGTGACAGTACCCTGTTACCTCACCATCAACCAGTCAGAGAACTGTACACGAGCTGATCACATACCCTGAGACTCCCTTCCTTCACCGGCTTTTAAAAATGCTTTGCTGAAACCCTCCAGAGAGCTCAGGGTTTTGGGTGGCATGAGCCACCCGTCCCCCTGCATGGCTCTGCAATAAACCTTCCTCTGCTCCAAACTGTGATGTTATGGTTTGTTTTGCCTCATTGTGCGTCAGGCACATGAACTTGAGCTAACACACCCAAATCTCTGTCTCTGAAATTTGATTTGGCACCAGTGCACAGAGGCTGAGATTTCAGCAACGTTACCACTGGATGAGACTGTAAAGGGTGAGTATGAGGAAAGGAGAAGAACCAAAGCCACATGCTTCTGTCTCTCTTACTCTTAGGATATGGGAAAAGGGAAGTGGGAGAAGGAAACATTAAAGAGGTTAATAGAAGAAGCAGGAGAATGCAGTTCAACAGAAGCCAAAGGAAGAGAGAATTTCAAGGAAGGGATGATAAACAGCAAAAAAGGGCTTAGGAACTGAAAAAAAAAATACTGGATTCTGTGTGTTGGAGATAACTAGTAATCATAATAATTAGTATTTATTGAACACTGTTTCACATGCATGATGTCATTTTATCCTCACTGCAATTCTATAAAAAGGGACATTATTATCTATACTTTACAGATTGAGGAGACGGGCTTATTGAAGGAATCCAGAGCAAGTAGTTAAGGCAGTTAAAACAGATTTTATTCAGGAACTGTTGCCATGGGGAAAAATACCTCAGTATAGAACTAAGCTCAATTCTGGATACAGCAAGGACAAGTGAGATGCACCAACCACCAGGAGGCAGGGAGCTTTGCAAACGAGAACCTTGCTTTTCCATATTTATACCTGATAGCACCAGCTTTGCTTGGCACTATGGGTCTCGTCCGTGCTGAGACTCAAAGGCATTTCCTATGTGGCTCCCGGCAGAGAACGTATAGCCAAGGTGGATGATGGTGAGGAGGTAGGCGCATCCTTGCTAAATCAACTTACGCAGATTATTGTTGAAGGCAAGTCAAGATGATCAGATATTAAGCAAGGGTGGAGAAAAAGGAATTTGATCAGATATCAAGAGTATCAGAGATCAAGAGTGGGAGGTCCTCTACCTACAAAAAAGAAACAAACTCATAGACATAGAGAACAGACTTGTGGGTGCCAAGGGGGAGGGGGGAGGGAGAGGGATGGACTGGGAGTTTGGGGTTGGTAGATGCAAACTATTACATTTAGAACGGATAAACAACAAGGTCCTACTGTATAGCACAGGCAACTATATTCAATATCTTGTGATAAACCATAATGGAAAAGAATATAAGAAAAGAATGTATGTATGTGTATAACTTCGTCACTTTGCTGTACAGCAGAGATTGGCATAACAGTGTAAATCAACCATACTTCAAAAAAAAGAAAAGAAAAAGAAAAGAAAAGAAAAAAAAAGAGTGGGAGGTTCTTGCTAAACAGACTTCGCAGGATTCTTGCTTCAAATGGACTAAGCAGGTGAAAGACAAACTGTAAGAACAAGGCCTAGTCAAAAAGTAAGCTCAGGGTTTCCCTGGTGGCACAGTGGTTGCGAGTCCGCCTGCCGATGCAGGGGACGCGGGTTCGTGCCCCGGTCCGGGAAGATCCCACATGCCGCGGAGCAGCTGGGCCCGTGAGCCACGGCCGCTGAGCCTGCGCGTCCGGAGCCTGTGCTCCGCAACGGGAGAGGCCACAACAGTGAGAGGCCTGCGTACCACAAAAGTAAGTTCAGAGGAACCCGTCTAAAGTTTGGTTAAGGAGAATATTTGCCAGGCTCAGTGGTTAACTTTCTTGCTGAAGGGAAATAGTAGAGTAGAAGCTTAATCTCATCTCTATCTGGTCCTAGAATTACCTACATTTTAACCTCAGAATAAAGAGTTTCAGTCAGTGTAAGCAAAAGCCAGCAGTTCCCAAACTTTGTTGCACATTAGAAATAACTAGCGACCGGGACTTCCCTGGTGGTGCAGTGGTTAAGAATCCGCCTGCCAGTGTAGGGGACACAGGTTCGATCCCTGGTCTGGGAAGATCCCACATGCCGCGGAGCAACTAAGCCCATGCACCACAGCTACTGAGCCTGTGCTTTAGAGCCCGCGAGCCGCAACTACTGAAGCCTGTGCACCTAGAGCCCGTGCTCTGCAACAAGAGAAGCCACGGCAATGAGAAGCCTGTACACCAGAATGAAGAGTAGCCCCCAGCTCGCGGCACCCAGAAAAAATCCGTGAGCAGGAAGGAAGACCAAATGCATCCAAAAATAAATGAATGAATGGAAGAAAGAAAGAAGGAAAGAAAGAAAGAAAAAAGGAATAACCAGCAACCTTTTCAAAATCTTGATGCCCGAGTCATCACACCCATACCAATTAAATCAGGATATTTGGTATCAGTATTTTTTTTTTTAATCTCCCTAGATGATTCCAATGTTCAAAGTTTGGGACCCCCCTGGGCTAATGAATAAGTAGGCCAAAAGGAAGCAGAAATCAATGTAAATGATGGCTTCAAACAATTTGCTGCTGTAAAGAAGGGAATTAAGTTAGACAAGTTAGGAGTGTTGGGGAAATAGAACTAAAAGAAACAAAATCTACTCACCCAGAAAACCTCTCCACAGAGGTAGTAGAGACAGAAAACAGTTTTATTACTGAATAAACATTAAACCAGCAGGCGATACACATCACAGGCAATCCGTTATGAGATCATAAAAACAGAAAGCAATTTTAACCTTTATATAAAAGACTAAACAGGTAAAATTCATTATGTACGTATTTTCAAGAAAACCATCACTAGTCCTTACATAAGAGGACTTGACAGCATCTTTTGTCATACTTAATTCATCCTAACTTTATCATGAAATTTGGGGAAACCATCCATATTAGCTGATTGACTTTATCCGGTAGGTAAGAAAGCTTTTCATATCTTAATGATGAGAGGGAGTTTTATAAATTAGAGCAAAGTGCCCATGGACATTAGAGTCTGACCCTCACACAGGAATGGGAAATAGGGGTGTTATCTCCCTTGATATTTGCATCTCAGAATGATGGCTTTCAGGTCCTTGAGGAAACTGTCCTGAGTTGTGAGACTGCTCAGAGGCTTATTTAGTCATTCTAAAGATTTATATACATTTGAAAAGGACAGAGAAACAAATTCTCAAACAGAAGGGGAGGGGAGAGTCTGGTCTCTTATTTTCAACAGGCAGAATTAAGCCTCTTGTTTTTAACTTGTATCTGCGCTCACAGGAGATATCAGTCCCCTACCCCCCTCCTCCTTATAAAAGAGATTAACAGGAGAAAAACAATGACATTGAATAACATGTATTATTTTCTGTATACATGGGAAATAACCAGGAAAACTGAGTAACTCCTCCAAGTGGCTTAAGCTGTGGCTCTAAATATCATCCTCAGCTAAAGACAAAGAAAAATTGGGGTGGAGGGGACCAACTGTGAGAGGTTATCAGGAAAAACAAGGATAAGGTTGTTATGCAGATTCAAGTCTCTGCCTTATGCATTGATAAGAATTTCTAGAGATTCATCCTCTTGCTGGGACTGAGAGGGAGACATCCTTACAAATGGAGATTTCCCTTATAAATGTATGTTTCTTACAAAAGGTAACTCCTACTTGGTTTTCAGAGTTTTCCCCATGTCTTCTGTTTCGTAAAAATAACCAGCTCAGAATTAATCCTTATGCCAAAGAGGCATATTTTAGGGTGGCATATTCTGCTCCCCTTTACTATTTTTACATGGAGAAATGTGAAAAAGTTTGTAAGCTGAGTGTAGAAATCTATGCAAAAAGAGGACATTGAATATGCAAGAGAACAGAGGTATTGATGGAGAAAATTTCCAGGGCAGGAGAGAAGTAATGACATCAAAAATCTAAGTGAACTGGTAAGTTTGGGCCAGGAGGAAGGATACCTCTTTCTCTGAAATGAGAGAGTAAAGATGCAGATATATGACTTTATGGAGGGAGGGAAGTTACCTGTCTTCCTCCTCTGGAAGCTAGTGTTCCTCTGAGGCCAGAGATAGATGGGCTCCAGGCTGAGTAGCTGGAAGTTGTCCTTTGTGGACAGATACTCCAAGATGAAGACAAGAAAAGGAAGGAGGAGAAGCTGAGCCCTGCCCAGATAAGAGATAAAGAGACCATGTATTACTCATTCTCAAAGTCAAGGAGACTTTCCGACCACACATTCACAGAAATGCTCCTCGGAGATCAAAAGGGAGGGGGCACCACCCCATAGTAGGTGATGTCAACCTACCCATAGGCCTCTTTGCTAGAATCCGTCTTGGCTAAGAGACGCGCACACACATGGGAGGACCCTGAGATAAACCAAATATGGACTCAGAGCCAGGCAAAGCAAGATGATCAGCCCCAGGAAACCTGGAAGAAATACCCCATATGAGTGATTCAAACTACCACGAGGGCGGGACTCTCTCTCTGAGTCCACCTGTGTGTCTATCCACACATACACTTTTTCCTCCTAATAAACACTTTACTTGTTTTACTACTTTCCGTCTCTTTGTGGGAATTCATTTCTACAAAGCCGACAGGCCAGGGGCCTTGTCACTGGCCATTGGCCCTCGTGGTCTAGTGGCTAGGATTCAGCACTCTCACTGCCGTGGCCTGACTTCAGTCTCCGGCTGGGGAAATGAAATCCTGCTTCAAGCCGCTGCAGGCCGAGGCCACCCAAGAACACTTCCATTAGCATCATCTCCAGGGACCAAGCCCACTTTCAGCAGTAACTGCCCAGTGCTGGCACATTTCAGAAGGATGCAGTTAACAGCAGCATTCCTCCAATCATCCACAGGTGAGGAAGATTATAATAGACAATGCCAATGATTGATTTGAATTTGCTCTGATTCATATTACCAAAATATGCTTCAGGCATTATCAGAGGCCTTACATTTCCAAGCAACACAGGGTCATATAGCTGACAAAGGGGAACTCTGTAGGATGTGTCAAACCCAAGTAATTTTTGACAGAGGTCTCTCTATTTTATCTAAGACCTCTTTTATAAATTCGAGAGATCAAACAGAGTTATCTCTAACAAACACAAAGAATAAAATGAGTTAAATGGAACTCAAAGAGGTTTGTTTGTTTTCCCTGCTGCCATTCCAGGTTTTCATCAAGTGTCAGGTGTCCCACATCCAAGGTCACTTGAATCCTCCTGTTAAGTGCTCCATGAAATATTTGTATTTTCATCTATTTAAATAAATTGAAGATGGAAAAGGTAAAATCTTAGATGAGAAGACCAGATTTGTGTAGAACTGTATGATAATATGGACACAGTGAATTGAAGGGCAAAGCCACAGGCCTAACAGGATTCTACAGTGACAGCTTGTAAGCAGGAAAAAAAGCACAGAGTTAAATATTCTAACTTTGTCCTTTTCAATACTGTTAGCTGGGTGACCTAGGGTAATGCCCTGAGTTAACCCCTTTTTGGTCCTCAGTTTCCTGTTTGTGTAACAAAAGTGTTGTATTTGTTCAATTAATTAAACAAGGAGGCCATCAGACTGGGGTGGCTCTAATAGCACCTACATAAGCAAAACAAAATCTAAGTCTGTAAATACATCAAAGTTATGAAATTGAAACCAAAGGACAACCAATCACAAACAGACAACTAGGTTTAAAGCTATAGCTAATCAATAATTTCCTTACTTTGCTTCTGTCTTTTCTCTATAAAAAATTTTCCCCACCTCCTGACAGCAGAGCACTTCTAAACACTTTAATTTGGCATTGCCCAATTAAAATTGATTTTTGCTCAAATAAATTCTTAAAATATTAATATGTCTCA
The DNA here is from genome assembly GCF_003031525.2 of Neophocaena asiaeorientalis asiaeorientalis. Taxonomy (NCBI): domain Eukaryota; kingdom Metazoa; phylum Chordata; class Mammalia; order Artiodactyla; family Phocoenidae; genus Neophocaena; species Neophocaena asiaeorientalis. The sequence goes on along the minus strand of NW_020173710.1, from coordinate 307,048 downwards.
ATGTACCTTTTATCAGATTTCATGATTTATCCTTCAACTTCTACTGAGAAAGGAACAAGATAAAAAGACTTTAAATGGCAGCGTAAGGAGTTAGGTCTTGGTATGAGAAAAAAAAACTTCCGAAGTATTGCAGCTGTACTGGAAGAAGCCTTGAAAGTCTTCCTTGGATACTTTTTAAATAGGAAAACTCCCCATGTATGAAACAGTTGTGAACAAAGGTACAAGAAAGAGTCTCATTTGATAATCCTTCTTGACCATGAATATAACTGATTCTACTAAAAATAAGTAAATTAAATGTTCTCCAGAATCTAGCTTCACTGGAATCGGGCAACTGGCAGTTAGAAATATTTGATTCATGCACCGTGGGTGAGCAGCTCCCACTGTGGTCCAAAAGCGACCTGACCACTAGAAAGTTCTGGATTTGTCTCCAGAGCATTAGCATTTTTATTACTTTATTATCCATTCATATCCATATAAAAGTGATTTACTCCCTTGGTATGTACAATATAATATTAAAGAATTAGCACTGGAACAGCCTCAGGGGTCAATTAACCCAAACCCAGAATTCTAAGCAGTACAGATTAGTTTTTGGAATGTCTCCCAGTAATTAAATCTAGCAATGAAGGTGATTCCACCACTTTCCTTAGTACAATTTTTTTTTCCAACTCTTAACTATCACTGAGCCTAATCTCCTCATGTGTATAAAAATTACTTAGGGATGATTATGAATATTTATATTATAGGAGACCAGTATAGGCCACCCCAAAATGTGACTGTAGGATTTCAGAATATGTCATCTTGAATATGTCTCTTTGGCGTAAGGACTGGTTTGAGCTGATTATTTTGAGAAACACCAGACATGGGAGAAGTTTGAAAAGAGTAGAAGTTACCCTTTTGAAAGGGAAATCTGCATTTATAAAGGAAATCTCCATCTGTAAGAGTTTCTCCTGCTATATGGGGAAGAGAAGGGTGACTCCAAATCACCAGAGAATCTTAACAATGGAGAAGGTCCAATTTAAATCTGCATAACAAATCTTACCCTTGTTTACCTAGCTTTCCTGGGTCACCTTCCTATAACCTGCTTCTTCCACACCCTTCTTTTGTTTTAGCTGAAGATTATGTATTTTTTCCAGAGGCATAGGACTTTATTTTTTACAATTCAGCAAGCATTATGTGAGTATTGTCAGAGAGTAAGAAATTTTTCCTCCACCCTTCTAGGTTCTTCCTACTGGTCTAAGAACTAAATTTACATGGGAAGTTGTTAGGAAGAATTTAATAATTGTATTCTCCACTAATCAGAGTATCTAGAGATTTGGTCATCCTCCTTTTCCTGGTTCAGTGAGGGAGACACTCTTACAAATGGAGATTTCCCTTACAAATCTAAATGTTCCTTACAAAAGGTAACTCCTACTTGGTTTTCAGAGTTTTATTCCCACACCTCCACCCATATCTGCTGTGTCTCAGAGAATAACCAACTAAAAATAATATATCAAAGAGACATATTTTGGGGTGGCAAATTCTGCTCCTCTACAGCATCAACAGCATCAGCTTCATTCCCTTGCCCCCCTCCCCCATGTTCTTCAGGGGTGATACAGAGGGCCCTGATGGATTGATTGCCTGTGCAGCATCCATCTTACTAGAATTCAGGCAGCTGAAGCAGAATTACCTTTTAATCTCCTAGCTTCCCTTCTGGCCAGGCTGCCACTCAGAAGATGTACCAGTCAGGCCTACCTGAGGTTACTAGTAGGAGAAAGAGACACATCATGCCCAGGAATGGTCAGGGAAGAATCCTGAATTTTCAAAAGTTTTATATATTTCTCCTCCCCTTTCCCCTTATTATTACCCAGGAGGAAGCCAAAGGAGATCGACCCCCTCTGGTGTTCAAAAAGGAAACAATAGGCCCAAAATGGAGTCACTTGTACTAAGCCTCACATCAGCAAACCCAAACTTAATACCTAACCTAATTGCAGTTTCAGCTTCTCCCAGGAATGGACTTTTAAACCAATCAGTCTGAAATTTTCTCATCAACACTAGTGAGGTAATCTGCATGATAGACCCCTGCCCTTCCCCCAAAGGAAGTTGACCCTGCTTGAAACAATCCTTTCTTTTGTTTATGACTTCCTTGTCCCACCCCCTTCTGCCTATAAAAACTTTCCATTTTGTACAACTCCTCAGAGTGCCTTTCTACTTGCTACGTTGGATGCTACACCATTCATGAATTATTTAATAAATCCAATTAGATCTTTAAATTTACTCAGTTAAATTTTTTTTTAAGAGATTTTGTAGCAGTGGTGGGATATGAAATGAACTTCTATTGACATTCAGGGACAATGAGAAACTCAGGCATGGTACCCTGCAAACACTTTGAGTTCACTCTCTTTCTCACCGTTTCTGAGGGCTGTGGTTAAGTAAGTTTCTCTTGGTTCTGAGCTCTACTCTCTTTTGTTGAGTTCATGATCTAATTGACTTTTCTTTACACGGAAGTTCAGCTTGAGCTGGTAGATGATTCTGCCTGGAACCCAAGTGAACTGACAGATGGTTCTGCCTGAAGCCTAGCCTCTAGCCTTTCAGACTCCAATTTCCAGGTATTTTAGTGGAAAACCAGATTCCACATCAGGAACTGCTGGTGGTTTAGTCTGCAGATCCCCATTTATTTGAAATCCTTCCCCATTTGGGAATTGTTGGTAGCAGCTGTAGTCCTCCATTTATTTAGAATCAGTCTGCAGTCTGCATTTTTTTGAGGTCTGCTGATTCAATTCTTTCCCCAGCCCCTAGTTCATTGGTTACTGCCAATATTAAGGTGCACATGTTTGTTTGTCTTGTTTTTTGTAGATAAAGGCTAATTGCTCATGGGAATCTAAGAAGCCAAAAAGACACACATTGGTGGGTACAGATTGAGCATCTAAGAGCTGTTAGAGTGCTTTCCACCAAACCCAAGGTCTCCCATGTAAGGATAAGTTGGTCATGGAATGGCTTAGTTTGACACTAGGTTACTTGCCAACCTCAAGAAAATTTCTGTGCAATGAGGTACACTGTAAACACATGATATCCAACCCAGTAGCACATTCCCTTTAGGTATTAATTGGAGGTGAGAGACCCAAAGGCTTAGCTACAAAATAAATAATAACACAATGATATCCTTAGAATCCAAAGAGTTAAGTGCACCACCTTCTATGAGAACTATGGTCCCCAAAACTATAATATCTATAAAATGGACAAAATCTTATTAAGGACAACCTAGAACTTTGTGTCCTGAGAAATTACAATGGCTGTTATGAGAAGCATTCCAATTAGATAAAATCATTTAAGAAGTGCACTTGAAAGCAAGGGCTTCCAAATCAAATAGAATGAGACACTTATTTCAGTTGGCATGCAGAAGGCTCTAAGAGGTTCAAAATTCCAAAATAGCTTCATTGAAAGATTTGGTGCAAAGATTAAAGAAAAATTTAAGATATAAAATGTTCCTAAAACAAAAGACTATAAGATTGATGTACCTCTTACTGCTCTCCTCTATCCTTTAAGTACTCATTCTAGTAATTTTCTCTGAAGTGCCTTTCCACTCTGATGAGACTATCAAACAATTATTAATACCACCAGAAATATTTACTGTTTGTCCCAATTGAAACCTGGCAAGATATTTGAAAGAATTTAATAACTGTATGATTAGAAATTTGGCCAAATTTGAAGCTGATATTCAGAGCCCGATAGGAATTATTTTTTGGCCTTCTTCTTTAACCTAATGTATCCAGAGAGAAAGAAAAACATTCCAACACAGGTGAATAAGTGTTATAATTCCTTTGATATCATTTAGGTGGTAACCCAATTCTTTGAGGAATTAAAAACAACTGTTCTTGTTTTACAAAGATAATCTTTACAAGACCAGCGATGTGGCTCCAGAAACAATTCAAAGTCCACCAATCCTTTTTATCAATTCTCAAACTACCCTGTGTCACCAGGGAAATCTTTTTTTTTTTTAACCAATCCATTTAAAAATTTTTAAATTCTTGACATTACATAACTAAACTGAAATTTATTAACATTCCACTCTTACATTTCTTATCGACAAACAGAAATAAAATTCATGACCCAAAAACCCAAAACAAAACTAAAAACAGGGAAAAGCTTATAAAACTAAATATGGATCCCAGCATTAACAGCTGAACAGAGAATGTGATTTTTAAATTCTTAGCAGATGATAAAGTTGTGTAGAAACTGAACACTTACAAATTTATCTCAGAAGGCATGTCCTTGTGTCTTTGAGATGTAAATATTCTACCTGATTCTCTCCAGGAATTCTTATCTAGGTCATCTCTTTGAAATGCAAGCTTCAGGGAGGCAATTCCTATTGAAAGGGAGAAAGGTCATTTGAAACTAAGGCAAATGAAAATCCTAAGCATCATTAGCCGTCTGAGTAGGTAACCTTAACATACTTCATCTACCAGAAAAATAACTTAGATCAAACTTCTTTTATAACTAGTGAGTTTTATATTATAATACCTGATTCATGGTAGTAATTTTAAAACAAGTTATAAGGTCTCTGTTTGTATCTGTCAGTATGTGTGTGTCTCTATATGTATGTTGTATGGTATTTTTCTACCTCTGGATGTTATTGCCAAAATTAATTTTTAAAAGAGCTCTATTTAATTGGCCTAAAGAAAATTAAGCACTTGTATGAGTTATGTACACATAAAATTCTTAAAAATGTAAAAAAAAAAAACCCAAAGGCTTTTCAGGTTCACATGATTTGAGATAATAAAAACTAGTTTGCTTGTTGGTTTAATTAAAACAGGTATGTCTTTAGAGTTATCAACATTAAAAATAATGTAGACATACAACTTTTATTCTACCTAGGCTTACTAAAGGTCAAATAAGTTCATGTTATTTCTTACAAAATTTTTCAGCAAGAAAAATAGCTTGAGATGTGGCTATGTCTAATGTCTCATGAAGTTTTGTGGGTAATTTAAACATAATTCATAAGAACAATAGAGGGAAGTAGTATAAAAAGGTTTTAGGTAAAAATTTTAAAGTAGTTTCCCCAAATCTTTTTGGTAACCTGCAAGCTTTTTTGCTAACTTAAATGATAAGCTAAGTTAAATTCATAAAATATCCAGATCATTTTCAAGTAAGACAAAATACTGAAACATTAATTACTAAACACAGGTTTATTCAGTTTGGACTTCTTTTTACAAACTAAAAGATATTTGGGTTTATTAGGAAACATGTTTTATGCCACACTAAAATATTATACTATTTAAAAAGGCATATGTTTCTAGAAATTATAAAATATATTTATAAGTTTGCCAAGCCATGGTATGCTAATGTAAGAGACAGTTCACAATTGCTTACTTTTTTATTCTCACTAAAAATTAAGGTTTTTAAGGATTAAAATTTTCAATATATAAAGCTGCTAGAAATAATAATGCAAACATCTCTGTCTGCAAAGAAAGTAGGATGTGTGTTTTCAGTAAAATAAGGTATGAGGAATGAAGATACATTTCTGTTGACAAAAAAGAAAGAGGAAAAACATAGGATAAAAACTGAATGTAAAAAAGAAAGTTATAAGTAGTATGTGGAAAGGAATCTTTGGGAAAAAAATTTAATGTGTTGTCAAGCTGGCTAAGATTAGAATGAATTTAATTAATATAAATGAATTCTAATATCAAAAGCAAAATTAGAATTTAGTCCTCTCTGTTAAAAGAACAATTTTTTAAAAACTATTGGTCTGCTCTTGATAAGAGATTGTAAAAGGTTTTTCTTTACCTTTTAAGTCATCTGGCTAGAAAGCAAAAAATGTTGTGTTTTGTCAAAATAATTTCTTGTGCTTCATGTTGTCTTAATCAGGTCTTTGATTATTTAAGAAAACAATCTTCTCAATATTAAAAGAGCTGTTTTGCTCACAATTATGTAACCTTTGGTATTTGCCTTTAAAATATTTATCAATTTGGTTAAATACATAACTAGTATTCTTTTCATGATCTGTGATCCTTTCTAGTCAAGTGTCCAAACCTTTTGGATAGTTTTGACAAACTTACCCAAAGTAAATTCTAAATGAAGAATTTTTGACCTGGAAGTAACTTTGGGATTTTCCAGAGGGTCCCTAGAACATCTCAAAATATTTGTTCTCTCTTCTTATAAAAAGGGAGATCAACACTAGTGAGATAATCTTCATGATAGCTCACTGGCCTTCCCCCAAAGGAAGGTGACCCTGCCTGAAATAATCCTTTTTTTGTTTGTGACTTCCTTGTAGTAACCCCTCCTGCCTATAAAAACCTTCCATTTCGTACAACTCCTTGGAGCACCTTTCTACTTGCTAGATGGGATGTTGCCTGATTCATGAATCATTTAATAAAGCAAACTAGACCTTCAAGTTTATGCAGCTGAATTTTGTTTTCTAACACAGGAAATAGCCATATTCAGTGACCAAACTGTCTTACTAAAGTATGTCAGCCAGGAAGAGATAAGGTAGGGTCAAATAATTTTTAGATGATTTAAAAAAATCCATTCCACATCTCAGTGATGTCAGCATCTGAAGATGATAAGGGACATGAATGCCCATCAAATACCATGATCATCAGTCCATTTTTATGTGGCCTTTATGACAAAATGTAAACAATTGTCAGACTGTAGATGATTTTGAAAGCAGAACATGGTGGAGTTTTGATTCAAGGGTCATAATTGGGTAGCCAGAGTTATCCGAGTAGACGGGAACAGCAACACAATGAGCTGAAAAAGTGTTGACAGTCATGAATTACCAGAGATAGCCTTAAGAGAGGGATCAAACAGTCCAGTAGTCAAGCTACCAGAGGAAGACAGGAGCACTCGCTGTTGCAACGTGTCTTCCCACTGTGAGCCAAATGGGTCTACTTTTGGCAAGAGTTGCAAGTTTGGCTTGAAGTGGTAATTTCTGCACCAGAAACATATAGTCCTTTTTGCCCCATTTACAAAAGTGTATGTGTTGCCATGTCCAGTACGATGATAGACAGGTAGTGATGATGGCCACCAAGCAGGCGTGATTAAAAGCTTGATTCCAATTGGTCTCATAAAAGAATTGGCCCTTACTGTAGACATCTACATGAGTGACTCAGTCTGTCTGACTGCCAGCTGAGATCTGTTTCCACAGTTCATTACTCCAAAGAGGGGTGCATTTAATCTGCCAGTCCGTAGTCTTCCAAGTGGCAGACCAGATACCTAGGACATTGACAACATCCCAAGTGTTAGCAAAAATGTGAAAAGATTTATCAAGGAGAGCACTGGCCAGGGCTATTAAGACTGTCTTGCGTTTAGCCCACTGGCACTAAGCCTGAACATCAGTAGTGGCCCTATAGACATAATGAAGTTTTAATTTAATTGAATTTCAGAAAGTCAGGCCTAGAGATTTAGAACATCTGTGAATCAAGGGCCGCATTGAGGCAGCAACATCGCTTCATGAAAGCAGTAGTGTTGAAGATAATAATTCCTCCAAAGGTGTAACTGCCTCTTTTTGATATAAAACCAAAATGCTGTTCCAGCCAGTCCACCTGTGCTCTTGACTATTCCATTTCCATTGGATTTGAGGCTTGCTGTGTTCTTTCCTTGTTAATAAGCTGGGACAAATTTTTATCTGTTTAATGGCTATTTCTTTTCATTTTCTGTGAATTGTCTTTTCAGTTGTTCATACCTGTATTGCTTTGTTGAAGTTTCTTTTTCTTTTTTTTTTTCAATGAAGATGATATTTAAGCCCAAATTTTAGTCTACCTCTTTTCCCTGGGTGTCTCTCATGTATACATGAGATATATGTGTTAATAAACATTTTCTCTGCTTAATCTGTCTTGTTTCAGAGGCCTCATCTGAGAATTTAGAACAGTAGAGGGAAAATTATTTTTTCCTCCCCTACAATATGCATAGAAGTGTTATCGGAGATTAATTGTCTCTGTGCTTCTACCAGACTCTCAGGAGAAACTATGACCTACACAGAGATTATTATTTTTGGTTATGAGGCTCAGGTAAAAACCCTCCATCCTGCACAGCAGATAAAACATTTTTATCAGGAAAAAAACTGCTTATAGCCCAGTTTTAGCCTATGTGTGAATGTATATATGCTAATGACCAATAAAAGGGAATATTCACTATGGAAATAAACACAGATATTTCAACCAGATTGAGAAGAAAGAAATCAAGGGTAACAAAGGAATAGCCCAGTTTTTATAGGTCGTGGAGGACCAGAGGACCTAAAATGTAGAAAGACATGGACTGGTGGCTAGGAGACAGTCTTTAACTACCCTGCTCTTTGAACATTTTTTATCTAGTGTGAAATGTACTTTCCCCAAAGCTAATATTATGCTGTAGTAAGTGCTTGGTACTGCTGAGGAGGACTCTCTGCAGAGTTGAAGGGAGAAAGTCTCTCAAAGAAAGATGAATCAGAATTAGATTGAAATGGTCAATTAGGAGAGTCACAGGATCATAGAATTGTGAAGGGACCAAAGAAAATAGGCCAAAATTCTCAGCCAATGCAGAACTCTCCCTAATAACACCTGGGCCTGTTGAACATTTAGTTTCTGCTTGAATACTTCTAGTGATTAGAAGTCCTCTGGAAAAGGAAAATGTCAGAATAGTCTTCCTTTGGTTGAGCAGGAACCTGCCTTCTATAAATGCTATTCATTGACTTTACTTCCACCCACAGAAGCTACAGAAGATACACATGTAACCCCACATTCATGAAAGCTGTTTGAATATTTGAAGATAGACCTATTTACCTTGAAGTGATAATGTAAGAATTAAGTTTATAATCTATGTAAAACACTGCAACATGCATATACAGAGCTGAACGTGTTGCTCTAGATATATTTTGAAGAGTACAGTCCACAATAGACTATTAACCCTCCCTTTTGATAGACTTCTAGTTTCTATTAATGTAGCCTAAAATTGTCCTGCTGCCACACACCATGTCACACTGATGGCGCATACCAAATGAAATCTGGTGTTTCTCATATAACCTTACTATTAAGCCCGAAGGACCCCATCCTATCCTTGATACCTATTTCCTTGACCTTTAATGAAACACGTTATAGACAATGTTGGATTTTACCTGAGCCCTATGCACCTGGAAAACAGAGGTTAAAGGAACCTTCTACTCTTTTGTGTCCTGAAAAACAGCTTATTGCAAAAAATTGTCCTTCCTCATATGACTTAGATAAGACACACAAATGGCTCCCTAGTTTATCTATGGCAAGGCCAGACACAGATCCTCCAAAGTCCTATTCTTTACCTCATAAATGATTAGATGAAATGCTTGTCACCACTGATATTTAGGGAAAAAAATGCTTGTTAACCAAACTTTGGTTAAGATTCTGTCCTTCCCATAGGCCCCTGAAATTTGGCTTAGCCTCAGTGTGATACAGTATACAGCAACTCAGCCCCTCCTGGAAAACAGGTTGACCTCAGGCTAAAACTTTATCCAATTTAGTATCTGATTATGTCTTTTTAACCCACTTCTGTACACCTGGTTCTTTCCAGCCTTGTTTACTCCTCTTCGTAAAAGAAAATTTTTTTACCCAACCCTTGAGATGCTTTGCAGATCTTATGGTCATAGTGTTCTCCCTATTATGATTGTTCCCCTTCCCCTATTGCAATAGTCCCTTCTCCACCCTTTGCAGTAAACCTTTTGAATAAAATCTCTCCTCACTGTCAGGATTTTTAAAAATTTGACATCATATATATCCTTACTGAATTCCACCTTGTTAATTTTAGCCCATCATTATGGCCCATCCAGAACCTTTTGAATCTTAGCTGTTACCTAGCATCTTAAATTTTATGTCACCTGCAAATTTAATGTGTTCCTTCCATATGTTCCCTCAACGTACTGATAAAAGTGTTAAATAGGACTATCAAGGTCAGAGCTCTTCAGCGGAATACATTCCTTCAATTTGACACCCAACCTCTTAGGATATAGTAACCCAACCATCTCCAGATATTCTCAACAATGCTGTTTCCCAGTTCACTTTTTTTTTTCCATAAAGACACCATGAGTCATACTGCCAAATATCATGTTTGATATATCCAGACATAATCCTTATGTATTATGCCTGTATATCCCTTGATCTAATGGTTTTTGTTACTATTTTTTTAAAGGGACTCAGAATCTTCTCTAACTCTAAATGGGAAGAGAAGAGCATTAGACAGATCTCTCTCTCTCTTTCTCTGTCCTTCTCTCATCCTGTTTCTTTCTCTTTCAAGGAAAAAGGAACCGAGATTTGAAATTTTGTGTGCCAAAATAATCTTACTGATATAGGTCAATTCACAAACTACCTAGAATATCTCTGCTATTCAGGAAAATTGAATTGTTTAGTGTCTTTGCTCTCGGGGTTCAGGGCTGATTCAGTCTAATGGTTGGAATTTTACTTTCATAATCAATACTGTAAAACAAAGAATGTTACTCACCATCCAGTTCTACAAGGATTAAGTCATTGGCCACTGCAGTCACTGACCAACAGTGCACCCTGAGAGGAGTCTGAGATGGGAAACAGGGTGAGGCAGTCTGTGCTTTGGAAAAACAGGCCCCTTAGATAGATGTATATCTTAGGAAGAATTTTAACGAACCCAGAGTTTGGCATCTTTCTATACATAGAAAAGGACTAAAATCATTAAGATATCTGTTCCTTGTGACTAGCAGTAATCTTTTACCAGGACGTATGCTTGACTGCACATATTCCCTAGCCCCAAATCATATATATATTGGCTTCTCCCATACCTCTGTGGAGCAGTTCCCTCAGAGCTACTGAGAGGCTTTTTCCTGGGCTATAGTCCTCAGTAAGGTCCCTGAATAAAACTGAAATGCATAACTCTTATGTTGTGTGTTTTTCTTTACCATATATTTGTTTAGTGTTTTGCTAGTTTCTGATATTTGTCTTGAGAGATTCTAGCAAGAACAGGCTGCCTTTAGCCTGTCTTATATTCTCTCATTGAACAAATATGGTTTGAAGTCCATGCCATGGTGGACTGTGTTGATGCTTTGAGAAAATGTTTGCTTTCAATCAAACAAATATTTGCATAGGTTTTCCTGTCTCCATTCTCATCTTCTTGATATATGTTCATGAATGAACACCTGAAAGGGGAATACAGGAATTATATCTTCTGAGTAATGTAAACAAATATCAGCTGAGAAGAACTAAATCCTCACCAGAACTACATATAATTTAACAGATAAAGTATATAAATAAACAGATATGAATATACTCACTCAAACACAAAGCAAATTAGAAACGTAGACTGCAAGGGTAAGGTGATGAAATTTTCTTCAAGGACCTTCCTCTCCTCAGGATGACTCTTGAAAGTCTAATTGGCTGAAGAAGAGGCCAACCCTTTTGACTTTATAATTCAGTCCACATATCATCTATCCCTTGGAGCTATAAACAAACACTTCTGAAATTAAGTCTCTCAGGAGATAGTCAAGAGACAACCACAGGTGTATGTATTTTTCTCTCAAGGAGATAAGAGAAGTTTTCATTGTTCTGTCTTCTACTTCAGGGTATAAATTTATGTGAAGGTATGTCCAGACTTTGTAAATTGATCCGAGTGCTGTGCTACCTTACATGCATGTGAATGTGATAATTAAATTGTGTTCTCTCTTCTCTATTCATGCAGAGGAGTCTACTGCTGGCAGGATTTTAAAATTTCTCCATCAAAATTTCACTAGGATCTCTAATCTCTCCTTACTAGAGCATCAATATAAAGGCTTTTCTTATTTTGACTACAGTAGTCCTGAATTTCCACATTACTCCCAATTCACCTCCTTATTTTATGATTTTGGTTCTATGGCCAGCGGCGGAGGAAAATCATTTTCCCTCTTCCCTTCTAGGGTCTTGCCTGAGACCTCCCTGTAATAAAAGACAGATTAACAGGAGAAAAATAAACAGAAGTTTAATAACATGTATGCCTCCTGTAAACAAGGGAGAGACCCAGGAATACTGAGTAACTCCCCTAAATGACACAGCCACCACCTTAAATAACATCTCCAGCTAAAGACAAAAGAAGTTGGGTGGAGGGTGTGGGGATGGGGGGGAAACCAGTTGTGAAAGGTGACCAGGAAAAGCACAGTAAACAAGGGTAAGGTTGTGCAAATTTCAGTCCTTGCCTGCTCCACTGATAAGTTTCTAAAAATTTAGAACCATCTTTTTCCTATACAGAGAGGGACAGCCTTACAAATGGAGATATCCCCTATAAATGTAAATTTTTCTTACAAAAGAGTAAATTCTACTCAGTTTACAGAGCTTCTCCTCTGTCTGCTGCTTCTTAAAAATAACCAGTTTAAAATAATCTTTATGCCAAAGAGGCATATTTTGGGGTGGCAAATTCTGCACCCCTTAAGGCCCCAATTCCTATGTTCACATCAGTTATAAGCGGATCTTAATAATTCATGGTACTATGGTAAAGTATTTGCAAACTATCTATCCTTAAAGTCACCCCACACACATGTACACATACACTCACACAAAGACTGTTCGCCTAAAATACAGCTAAACTGTCATCAGTTCCTATTTGCAAGGAAACATTTTTTAAAGTGATATTACTATGCATTCAAGTTTTCAGATGGATTAAAAATAACAGATTCAGAGGGACCTTCAAGACAGAGGAAGAGTAAGACATGGGGGTCACCTTCCTCCCTACAGATACATCAGAAATACATCTACATGTGGAACAGCTCCTACAGAACACCTACTGAACACTGGCAGAAGACCTCAGACTTCCCCAAAGGGAAGAAACTCCCCACGTACCTGGGTAGGGCAAAAGAAAAAAGAAAAAACAGAGACAAAAGAAGAGGGATGGGATCTGCACCACTGGGAGGGAGCCATGAAGGAGGAAAAGTTTCCACACACTAGGAAGCCCCCTCATTGGCAGAGACGGGGTGGGGTGGTGGTGGGAGGAAGCTTCGGAGCCACAGAGGAGAGCACAGCAACAAGGGTGAGAAGGACAAAGCGGAGAGATTACCGCACAGAGGATCATTGCCGACCTGCACTCACCAGCCTGAGAGGTTTGTCTGCTCACCTGCTGGGGTGGGCGTGGGTGGGGAGCTGAGGCTCGGGCTTTGGAGGTCAGATCCCAGGTAGAGGACTGGGGATGGCTACATGAACACAGCCTAAAGGGGGCTAGTGCGCCACAGCTAGCTAGGAGGGAGTCCAGGAAAAAGTCTGGAACTGCCTAAGAGGCAAGAGACCAGTGTTTCGGGGTGCACAAGGAGACGGGACTCAGAGCACCACCTAAACGAGCTCCAGAGACAGGCGCAAGCCGTAGCTATCAGCACAGACACCAGAGATGGGCCCGGGACGCTAAGGCCACTGCTGCCTTATTTTTTTTCTTTTTTTTTCCTTTTTCTCTTATTGTGAGTGTGTATGTGTATGCTTCTCTGTGTGATTTTGTCGGTATAGCTTTACTTTTACCATTTCTCCTAGGGTTCTGTTTGTCCATTTGTTTGGTATAGTTTTTAGCACTTATTATGATCGGTGAATTTGTTTTCTGGTTTGGTTGCTCTCTCCTTTCTTTCTTTCGTTTTATTAAATTACTTTTTTAATAATTAAAATTTTTATTTTAATAACTGTTTTATTTTATTCTTTCTTTCTTTTTTTTCCTCCCTTTTCTTCTGAGCTGTGTGGCTGACAGAGTCTTGGTGCTCTGACCGGGTGTCAGGCCTGAGCCTCTGAGGTGGGAGAGCTGAGTTCAGGACATTCATCCACCAGAGACCTCCAGGCCCCATGTAACATTGAATGGCAAAAGCTCTCCCAGAGACTTCCATCTCAATGCTAAGACCCAGCTCCACTTAATGACCAGCAAGCTACAGTGCTATGCCAGACAACTAGCAAGAAGGAACACAGCCCCACCCATTAGCAGAGAGGCTGCCTAAAATCATACTAAGGTCACAGACACACCAAAACACATCACTGGACATGGTCCTGCCCACCAGAAAGACAAGATCCAGCCTCATCCACCAGAACACAGGCACTAGTCCCCTCCACCAGGAAGCCTACACACCCTACTGAACCAACCTTACCCACGGGGGGCAGACACCAAAAACAACAGGAACTATAAACCTGCAGCCTGCAAAAAGGAGACCCCAAACACAGTAAGATAAGCAAAATGAGAAAACAGAAAAACACACAGCAGATGAAGGAGCAAGGTAAAAACCAACCAGACCAAACAAATGAAGAGGAAATAGGCAGTCTACGTGAAAAACAATTCAGAGAAATGAGAGTAAAGATGATCCAAATTCTTAAAAAAACAATGGAGAAAATACAAGAAACGTTTAACAAGGACCTGGAAGAACTAAAGAGCAAAGAAACAGTGACGAACAACACAATAAATGAAATTTAAAATTCTCTAGAAAGAATCAATAGCAGAATAAATGAGGCAGAAGAATGGAAAAGCGACCTGGAAGATAAAATAGTGGAAATGACTACCACAGAGCAGAATAAAGAAAAAAGAATGAAAAGAATTGAGGACAGTCTCAGAGACCTCTGGGACAGCACTAAACACACCAATATTCGAATTATATGGGCCCAGAAGAAGAAGAGGAAAAAAAAGGGACTGAGAAAGTATTTGAAGAGATTAGAGTTGAAAACTTCCCCATTATGGGAAAGGAAAGAGTCAACCAAGTCCAGGAAGCACAGAGAGTCTCATACAGGATAAATCCAAGGAGAAACACAAGACAAATATTTACCAAACTATCAAAAATTAAGTACAAAGAAAAAGTATTAAAAGCAGCAAGGGAAAAGCAACAAATAACATACAAGAGAATCCCCATAAGGTTAACAGCTGAGCTTTCAGCAGAAACACTGCAAGCAAGAAGGGAGCGGCAGGACATATTTAAAGTGACGAAAGGGAAAAACCTACAACCATATTACTCTACCTAGCAAGGATCTCATTCAGATTTGACGGAAAAATTAAAACCTTTACAGGCAAGCAAAAGTTAAGAGAATTCAGCACCAACAAACCAGCTTTACAGCAAATGCTAAAGGAACTTCGCTAGGCAGGAAACACAAGAGAAGTAAAAGACCTACAATAACAAATACAAAACAATTAAGAAAATGGTAATAGGAACATACATATCAATAACTACCTTAAATATAAATGGATTAAACGCTCCAACCAAAAGACACAGACCTGCTGAATGGATACAAAAACAAGACCCATATATATGCTGTCTACAAGAGATCCATTTCAGATGTAGGGACACATACAGACTGAAAGTGAGGGGATGGAAAAATATATTCCATGCAAATGGAAAATAAAAGAAAGCTGGAGTAACAATTCTCATATAAGACAAAATAGACTTTAAAATAAAGACTAATACAAGAGACAAAGAAGGACACTGCATAATGATCAAGGGGTTGACCCAAGAAGAAGATATAACAATTGTAAATATTTATGCACCCAACATAGGAGCACCTCAATATATAAGACAAATGCTAACAGCCATAAAAGGGGAAATCGACAGTAACACAATCATAGTAGGGGATTTTAACACTCCACTTTGACCAATGGACAGATCACCCAAAATGAAAATAAATAAGGAAAGCTTTAAATGACACATTAAACAAAATGGACTAAATCAACACTTATAGGATACTCCATCCAAAAAAAAAAACCAGAATACACTTTCTTCTCAAGTGCTCATGGAACATTTTCCAGAATAGATCATATCGTGGGTCACAAATCAAGCCTTGGTAAATTTAAGAAAATTGAAATTGTGGGAAGTATCTTTCCGGACCACAGGGCTATGAGACTAGATATCAATTACAGGAAAAAATGTGTAAAAAATACAAACATATGGAGGCTAAACAATACACTACTAAATAACCAAGAGATCACTGAAGAAATCAAAGAGGAAATCAAAAAATACCTAGAAACAAATGACAATGAAAACACAATGACCCAAAACCTATGGGATGCAGCAGAAGCAGTTCTAAGAGGGAAGTTTATAGCACTACAATCCTACCTCAAGAAACAAGAAAAATCTCAAATAACCTAACCTTACACCTAAAGCAATTAGAGAAAGAAGAACAAAAAAACCCCAAAGTTAGCAAAAGGAAAAAAATCATAAAAGATCAGATCAGAAATAAATGAAAAAGAAATGAAGGAAATGATAGCAAAGATCAATAAAACTAAAAGCTGGTCCTTTGAGAAGATAAGCAAAATAGATAAACCACTAGCCCGACACATCAATGAAAAAAGGGAAAAAAGTCATATCAATAGAATTAGAAATGAAAAAGGAGAAGTAACAACTGACACTGCAGAAATACAAAGGATCATGGGAGATTACTACAAACAACTCTATGCCAATAAAATGGACAACCTGGAAGAAATGGACAAATTCTTAGAAAAGCACAACCTTCCGAGACTGAACCAGGAAGAAATAGAAAATATAAACAGACCAATTACAAGCACTGAAATTGAAACTGTGATTAAAAATCTTCCAACAAAGAAAAGCCCAGAACCAGATAGCTTCACAGGCAACTTCTATCAAATATTTAGAGAAGACTTAACACCTATCCTTCTCAAACTCTTCCAAAATATAGCAGAGGGAGGAACACTCCCAAACTCACAATACGAGGCCAGCATCACCGTAATACCAAAACCAGACAAGCATGTCACAAAGAAAGAAAACTACAGGCCAATATCACTGATGAACATAGATGCAAATATCCTCAACAAAATACTAGCAAACAGAATCCAACAGCACGTTAAAAGGATCATACACCATGATCAAGTGGGGTTACCCCAGGTATGCAAGGATTCCTCAATATACACAAATCAATCAGTGTGATACACCATATTAGCAAACTGAAGGATTAAAAGCCATATGATCATCTCAATAGATACAGAAAAAGCTTTTGACAAAATTCAACTCCATTTATGATTAAAACCCTCCAGAAAGTAGGCAGAGAGGGAAATTATCTCAACATAATAAAGGCCATATATGAAAAATCCACAGCCAACATCATTTTCAATGGTGAAAAACTGAAACCATTTCCACTAACATCAAGAACAAGACAAGGCTGCCCACTCTCACCACTATTATTCAACATAGTTTTGGAAGTTTTAGCCATAGAAATCAGACAAAAAATGAAATAAAAGGAATCCAAATTGGAAAAGAAGTAAAACTGTCACTGTTTCAAGATGACATGATACTATACATAGAGAATCCTAAAGATGCTACCAGAAAACTACTACAGCTAATCAATAAATTTGGTAAAGTAGCAGGATACAAAATTAATGCACAGAAATCTCTTGCATTCCTATACAGTAATGATGAAAAATCTGAAAGAGAAATTAAGGAAACACTCCCATTTACCACTGCAACAAAAAGAATAAAATACCTAGGAATCAACCTACCTAAGGAGACAAACGACCTGTAGGCAGAAAACTGTAAGACACTGATGAAAGAAATTAAAGATGATGCCAACAGATGGAGAGATATACCATGTTCTTCGATTGGAAGCATCAACATTGTGAAAATGACTATACTACCCAAAGCAATCTACAGATTTAATGCAATCCCTATCATACTACCAGTGGCATTTTTCATACAAGTAGAACAAAAATAGTTCACAGTTTGTATGGAAACCCAAAAGACCCTGAATAGCCAAAGCAATCTTGAGAAAGAAAAACAGAGCTGGAGGAATCAGGCTCCCTGACTTCAGACTATACTACCAAGCTACAGTAATCAAGACAGTATGGTACTGGCACAAAAACAGAAAGATAGATCAATGGAACAGGATAGAAAACCACAGATAAACCCACGTATGTATGGTCACCTAATCTTTGATAAAGAGGCCAAGAATATACAATGGAGAAAAGACAGCCTCTTCAATAAGTGGTGCTGGGAAAACTGGAAAGCTACATGTAAAAGAATGAAATTAGAATACTCCCTAACACCATACACAAAAATAAACTCAAAGTGGATTAAAGACCTAAATGTAAGGCCAGACACTATAAAACTCTTAGAGGAAAACATAGGCAGAACACTCTATGACATAAATCATAGCAAGATCCCTTTTGACCCACCTCCTAGAGAAATGGAAATAAAAACAAAAATAAACAAATGGGACCTAATGAAACTTAAAAGCTTTGCACAGTAAAGGAAACCATAAATAAGAGGAAAAGACAACCATCATAACGGGAGAAAATATTTGCAAATGAAGCAACTGACAAAGGATTAATCTCCATGATACAGAAGCAGCTCATGCAGCTCAATATCAAAAATACAAACAACCCAATCCAAAAATGGGCAGAAGACCTAAATAGACATTTCTCCAATGAAGATATATAGGTTGCCACAAACACATGAAAGGATGATCAACACCACTAATAATTAGAGAAATGCAAATCAAAACTACAGCGCGGTATCACCTCACAGCGGTCAGAATGGCCATCATCAAAAAATCTACAAACTATAAATGTTAGAGAGGGTGTGGAGGAAAGGGAACCCTCTCGAACTGTTGGTGGGAATGTAAATTGATACAGCCACTATGGAGAACAATATGGAGGTTCCTTAAAAACCTAAACATAGAACTACCATATGACCCACTAATCCCACTACTGGGCATATACCCTGAGAAAAGCGTAATTCAAAAAGAGTCATGTACCACAATGTTCATTGCAGCTCTATTCACAGTAGTCAGGACATGGAAGCAATCTAAGTGTCCATCAACAGATGAATGGATAAAGAAGATGTGGCACATATATGCAATGGAATATTACTCAGCCATAAAAAGAAATGAAATTTAGTTATTTGTAGTGAGGTGGATGGACCTAGAGACTGTCATATAGAGTACGTCAGAAAGAGAAAAAGAAATACCATATGCTAACACATATGTATGGAATCTAAAAAAATAGAATTTTTCTGAAGATCCTAGGGGCAGGACAGGAATAAAGACACAGACGTAGAGAATGGAATTGAGGACTCAGGGAGGGGGAAGTGTAAGGTGGGACAAAGTGAGAAAGTGGCATGGACATATATACACTACCAAACGTAAAATAGATAGCTAGTGGGAAACAGCCGCATAGCACAGGGAGATCAGCTCGGTGCTTTGTGACCACATAGAGGGGTGGGATAGGGAGGGTGGGAGAGAGATGCAAGAGGGAGGAGATATGGTGATATATGTATACATATAGCTGATTCACTTTGTTATACAGCAGCAACTAACACAACATTGTAAAGCAATTATACTCCAATAGAGATGTTAAAAAAAAATAACAGATTCATTTTTCTCTGTGATTTTTAGGCCTTTAATGGCACTCAGGTACTGCAAATCACTGATTTACATGGACCCTAGGAGGATAATAAAGAAAAAAAACCTTTGCAATCTTTCCTAATGTGTCACTGATTAAAACAAAATACCATTTTTAAAAAGTGAATAAAGTATCTAGGTAAAAATTACATTTACATAACTTCATCCTGATCCTGTAGTTCTTTCAGTTGTTATTCTTTTGTTTAAAAAAATGCTGTGGTGCTATGGATAAACGCCTTCGAATATGAGTTCATTTTTTCAAATTAATAGACTGTAACTTATAATGAGCAATAATAGACAAACAGGAAATTCAATTCCAGCATAATTATTGTTAATGGAATTAAGAACTGTTTCATTGAGTAAGAATATAAAAATAAAATTTCATTTTCCATGGCTCAAATGATTCATTATAGGATTTACCTTGTGGCCAGAAAAGTAGCCAAACAGGAATTTCCAGAACTTCAACCTCTTCTTATTAAGTGTGATTAAGTTTCAATTTCCTGCTGTGGATGTTCCTGCTCTGCATAAGGCCCATAATAAAATACATCCAGTAAAAGGCACACGGAACATCTGATGTACAGACAAATGTTTTGCTTTCTCTGTGTCTACTTAGTGAGGAGATGAGGTGTGATGTCAAATGACTCACTAAACTCCAAATTTTCCACTCATTTGAAACTTGCTACCTCAAACTTTTGTCATTTCTACCAAAATGCAGGACAGCTGGCTATCTGGTAAAAAGCTGAATGCTGGTGTAGATTTAAGGGTTTCAGGATATTTGGTTACATTAGCATGGGCTTGATTTAATAGAAAAGGCCTGGAATGTTAAAGCTTAAATCAGAGGTTTGTTAAATTAATTAAACAAGGAGGGCATTAGACTGAGGTGTCTCTAATGCCCTGGTGACCTCTATAAGCAAACCAAAATATAAGCCTGTAAAGGCCTCAAGGTCACGAAATCAAAACGCTAAGGACAACCAATCACAGCCAGCTAGGCTGTAAGCTGCCTCCAATCAACAATTTCCTTTCTTTGCTTTCTCAATTTCTCTGTATCAGTCTTTCCCTTGGTTCCTGTCAGTCAGCACTCCTAACCACTTCCGGTTTGGCACTGCTCCATTTGCATGGATTTTTGCTCAAATAAACTCTTAAACTTTTTAGTATGTCTCAGTTTCTGTCTTTTAATAGGTGTGTCTGTTTGGTGATGGGGAAGAGGATTGCTTCATTTTGATTAGACAGAAGGAAGGGGCCTAATTTTACAGGCATTTAAAGTCTGCATCCTGATGTTTCATCTAACATGTTCTTAGGTGTAAAAAGTTACACTGTCCATTGAAGTTCTTAAGTAGATGGTTGGGATTCTGTTCTCAGGCATGGTAGCAATCCAGGACATATTTATGTTCTAATGCCTAAAAGACAAAGAGTTAATGGTAGAAGGAAGAACTGATTTTTATTGTTTTTCTGAGTTAAATATGGTCATAGTCTTTTCTCTCTTTCTTGAGCACGGATGCACAAATAGTGGCTAGAAATGATTGCAAATACATAAGTTTGCTTTCGAAATACACGATTTGAAAGATTTAAAATAAAATCTGTTCCAACCTTTTTCATTCTTCAGCTTTGTCCTTTTGTGATGTGTTATTTATAGCCAAAGCTTCGGGAAAAAAATTTCAAGTCAACTCACAGTGTAGATTAAGCCACTGAAAAATGGTGATTGTGAGACGTATTCAATAGTGTTCTGTAAAAGAACTCATTTCACCACCATCACGATGAGACACTGGTATTTGGCAAAGCGATTCCATAGATTTATAGCTTCATCATCTGCTTTGCTGATTGCTAGTCTCTCAAGGACAAATGGGCTCTCAGACACAATTGTAAATATCCAGGATAAAGCAATGTTATGTCTACTCTGAATGGTTATGCCATAATTAGGAAAAAGTTGCTAAATAAACTTAATTGAGCATTTAGAGGGCTATATAAAACATTTTTTTAATTTCTTCCCTAGAGGACCATGCTGGGTTTTTATTTCAAACTATTATCCACGTTTTCACTGGCCATCTCTCTTTCTTCTCATATGTTAATTGCCTCAGTGGTGTTTGGTGAGAGGAGTCACCATTTTCAGAGATGTGTAACTCCTCCACTCCGAAGTGTCCAGGGATCATTCATTCGTGTTCGTTCCTTCATTCCTTCCTTTCTTTTTTTTTAAATACTGGAGAAGTTTGACAATGACTAAGCCCTTCATGTATGAGATGAAGGACAGTCAGAGTTTGAGAGAAACATAAGAAACTTCAGAGAGAAAAATCTATTTGGAAAAGAAGACATAATTCTGCTAAACCCTCAAGGTAGGGAAAATAGCCTAGAAATGAGAGTGAGTAGTGATTAAACACTAAAAATGGTTCCTTTCAATCACCTCTTGACATTTATATGGTATCATAGCACCTCTGGTAACTCGGGTTTATGAAAACAACAATAGAAGCACTGAAATTACTCAGTGATTTATTCAAAAAGCAATAGACAAGTCCATTGAATAGAAAGCATTTGTTTTTTAAGTTACTAAAGCAGAGAACTTTAGCTGCAGGGATGCCTGTTAGGAAAGCACTGCACATATTCATAGCAGTATGGAGGGCTTGATGGACATTTAAGCTGTTTCCAGTTTTTTGCAAATGAAAACAATGCTGCACAGCCTTGTACGTGCCTCTTTGCTCACTTGAGTAAGCGCTGCTTTAAGAGACATTTTTAGAAATGGAATAGCTGTGTTAAAGGGGATGTGCATTAAAAATATTGATAGAGGGCTTCCCTGGTGGCGCAGTGGTTGAGAGTCCGCCTGCCGATGCAGGGGACACGGGTTCGTGCCCCGGTCTGGGAAGATCCCACATGTCGTGGAGCGGCTGGGCCCGTGAGCCATGGCCGCTGAGCCTGTGCATCCGGAGCCTGTGCTCCTCAACATGAGAGGCCACAATGGTGAGAGGCCTGTGTACCGCAAAAAAAAAAAAAAAAAAATTTATAGACACTGTTAAATTGTTCACCAAAGAGGTTGCACAGTGTATAAATGTGCTCACAACAGGGAGCTGTCAGTGTTTTAATCAGCTTCAATGATAGGGGGAAATGGTGGCTGGTTGTTCCTTTATTTTGCATTTCTTAACGAAGGAGTGAAATTGATCCTTTTCATATATATAGTGGTCTTGAAAACTACATCTTTTAAAAGATTTTTAAAGCATCTTACAAAGCAAGTTTTAAATAAAACTAAATCTAACATAAGATGTTTAATCTTCATCAACTTATTCTAAGAGTAATTTAATATGGAGCCACTGATTAAACTGATGAGAGCATTTCTGTGACTCACCTTGGCATGCCATAGTTTGGGGTTGAAGTTCTTCCTCTCCGTTTTCAGACAGGCTTGATTTTAAAGGGCCTCTGGCTACTTTTCTCTCAGAGGTAAGTTTTGGATCACATCTAAACTCTCCCTTCAGCTGTCGGTGATGGAAAGGACAGGAATGGGAGAGACAAAAAGAGTGATAACACCAATAAAAACACCACCACCACCACTAATAATAATAATAGCAGCTAGCATGCATTGAGTGCTTGCTTTGTATCTGGCATTACTTTAAGTCCTTTACCTGTAGTATCTTATTTAATCCTTGCAAAAATATATTTAGCTATTAAGTAAACTAATTCAAACAAGTTAAGCAGGTTACCTAAAGACTCATAACTATTAAGTAGCAGAACTGGGACTAGAATCCAGAAGAAGAAAGTATTAAAAATATATACTCTAGAAGCTGATTACTGAAGATTTCCTGCCTGTGTGACCTTAGTCAAGTTGCCTAACCTCCCTGTGCCTCTGTTTCCTAATACAAATATTGGGATAATGGTAGTGAAACTGAGCAGGACCCTGTGGAGCTCCTGGGCATGAAATTCTTTCTGTGTCTCCCATTTCTTGTTTGTAGGGAATAGGCTTCAGTCTCCCTGACCTTCCCTGAGTTCCAAAGGGCAGGTTCAAACAGTTGCTAATCAGGGAAGGGAGGGGATGCAGAGACAAGGGAGGAGCAGTCAAGAAACAATAGCACAGCCTTGGGGCAGGGTCCTGGTTCCACCTCAAGGGATACACATAACAATATCTTTGAGCTCTTCTGCAGAAGTAAAACCCTCAACAAATGGAAGATGTTAACTACCTGATGAAGCATTCTTCATTCCAGAGAAGGTCACAGTTTGATAACTTTGAGAACCACAGAGGCTCAGCAGGAGACCACCTGAGGCCAGATTAAAGGAGTGAAGTGCACACCCTCGTTGTTAACAGCAACCCTGCCCTTGTACCATTGCTATAAAACTCCTCACCAAATTCCCCCGGATTAGCCCGCTGCATCAGCCTTTGCCTGACAAAGCAATAGAGCTATTCTTTTCTACCTCACCCAAAATTCTGTCTCCAAGATTCGATTCAGCGCCGGTGCACAGAGGTCAAGTTTTCGGCATCGGTAGTACTTACTCTCATGCGATTGTCACAAGGATTAAATTAGTTGAGATATGTAAAAGTTTAGAAGATTGTCTGGCACATAACAAGCATCATGAAAGTGTTAACCATTTTTATCCAGAGGCCGTGACTCTCCCCCAAATATCCCAGAGCATTAGCTTTTCTCACCATCCATTCTAGCACTGCTGGAACTATCTGCTATAGTCAAAGGAACCTTCACTTACCATCTTCATATAAACTGTGTATAACTCTTGCATCTGGGCCCAAAGAACATTCCTCTCCCCTTTATTTCCCAACCCTAACTTCATTCTTTCTATCAAATTCCAGCTGTTTCTAAGTATACCCATAATTGGATAGAATGCCAAGGAATGATTTGAAATTTCCCACATGGCACCACCTGTCTTCCTTAGTCATACAACCACCATGATAGCAGAAACCCGAATACTACCACTCAGCCACAAATCAGAACCATGAAATCAACTAATTGCAACCCAGCAAATATCCTGCTCAGAACTTAAGTTCTTCTTTAAGACCTTACCGAGAAGCAGTAAGTAGTCTCATTTTGGGAGGTAAAACTCATATTATATCAGCAGCTGGTATCAGAATTCTTGGGATAAAACTTCTTAGGAAAAATAACTTTCAAGGCCCTAGGAATGGAGGGTGAGATACACAGTCAAGACAGTGAAAGATAATGGCCAGTTTTTTCTTTTCTATATTATACAAAGAAATAAAAGTTTTTGTTTTGTTTTCTCTTGCTTTTTTCTTTCATTTCCTTCTCTCTCTCTTTCTTTCTTTTAAAAATTTTTGACTCTGAAAAAGAACAAGAGAAGGGCAGAGAAGGAAGCGAGGTGCCACTAAAATGGTAGAAGATTGGGTACCATGTGGAGTGAAGGACCAGAAAGAAAACTCTTCAGGGGTGTAGGGGAGCAAAATTTGCCACTCCAAAATACTCTTTGGCATACAGATTATTTGGAGCTGAAAACAATCAAGGCCCAAAAGACTCAGGAAGAAACTTTGACCTTCCCCTAACCTCCTAAAAAAATGTAGGTAGAGGGCTTGTTCCCGGAATAGAGCTATCACCAGAGCTATATGTAATGAATATGGGCTAGGTGTGGTGGGGGAAACCCTCAGAGATCAGGGTCCACTCTGTGATCTCATTGTCTCTGCCTGGCCCAGCAAACATTTTTTTACCAAACATTTGCTTTTCCATCTCCATGTGAATTGCCTTCCTCCCCTCTGAAGTCCCAAACCCCTAAACCCAAGATCCACTTTTGTCTTTTGCTAAAGATGATATTTAAGGTGAGGGTTTCAGCCATTTTGATAAGTTACTCAGTTTTTCTGGATCTCTTCCATGTATACATGTTGTGAAACTTTTGTGTGATTTTTCTCCTATTAATCTGTCTCATGTCAATTTAATTCTTAGATCAGCCAGAAGAACCTAGAACGGTAGAAGAAAATTTCTTCCTCTCTTACAGTGACAAAGTTGTCTTTTTTCCTTAATTTAAAAAAATTGAGATAATTGTAAGTTTACATGCATTTGTAAAACATAATACGGAGAGATTCCCTGTGCACTTTGTCCAGTTTACCCCAATGGTAAATTTTGCAGAACTAGTATAATATCATAAACAAGATATTGACATTAATCTGGTTCAGATTTCCCGTTTTCCTTGTATTCATTTGTGTGCATGTGAAAGAATTTTAAAAACAGGGTGTCTAATATTCAATTTGAAAATAGTTTTATTTTTTCAATGTAAGCCTTCTTTCCAAGTCGCCACAGACTTTTTTATATCAATACATTTTTGTTTTGATTGTTTGAGTAAATAAACTGTAGGAGAGCAAAATTTTGCCACCTCAAAATGTCCTTGAAGGAGGTTGTTGTTTATGTGATACGGTTTAAGGAACCCTACAGAGACCCTTCCCCTAAATTTCTAACCATGAACCATGCTGCCTCAAGAGCTACTGTCATGAATTTATTTTATATTTAAATAATCTGTATTAAGTACAAACACTTCTGGAAAGAGATCTCTGGTTGAGATGGTATAGAGAGACCATGTTTCAGTTAGCTCTCTGTTCCAAACACAAAGTTATGATTTACAGAATATAAAAAGAGAAAAACGAAAAACACATAACTGGAATCAAAAATAAGATGGCTATCACTGCAGAAAAATCATTTGACAAAACTCAACATCCATTCATGATAAAAATTTTTATCAAAGTGGGTACAGAGGGAATATATCTCAACATAATAAAAGCTATTTATGAGAAACTTACAGCCAACAAAATACTCAATGGTGAAAAGCTGAAAGCCTTCCCATTAAATTCAGGAGCAAGACAAAGATGCCCACTCTCACCACTTCTATTCAACATTATATTGGAAGACTTAGCCACAACAGTCAGACAAGAAAAAGAAATAAAAAGTATCCAAATTGGAAGAGAAGAGGTAAAATTTTCATTATATGCAGATGACATGATACTATATATAGAAAACTCTAAAAACTCCACACAGAAACTACTAGAACTGATAAACGAATTCAGCAAGGTAGCAGGATACATGATTAACATACAGAAATCTGTTGCATTTCTTTACACTAACAATGAAATATCAGAAAGGGAAAGTAAAAAAAAATCTCTTTTAAAATCACATCAAAAAATAAATAAATAAAATACTTAGGAATAAACCTGACCAAGGAAGTGAAAGACTTATATGCTGAGAACTATAAAACATTGATAAAGGAAACTGAAGATGATTCAAAGAAATGGAAAGATACCCCATGCTCTTGGATTGGAAGAATTAATATTGTCAAAATGGCCATACAACCCAAAGCAATCTACAGATTTAATCTACCAAATTACCCATGACATTTTTCACAGAACTACAAAAAATAATCCTAAAATTTATATGGAAACATAAAAGACCCAGAATTGCCAAAGCAATCCTGAGGAAAAACAAAGCTGGAGGCATAACCCTCCCAGACTTCAGACAGTACTACAAAGCTACAGTAATCAAAACAGTGTGATATTGGCACAAAAACAGACATACAGATCAATGGAAAAGAATAGAGAGACCAGAAATAAACCTATACATGTACAGTCAATTAATCTTTGAAAAAGGAGGCAAGAATATACAATGGAGAAAAGACAGTCTCTTCTGCAGGTGGTGTTGAGAAAGCTGGACGGCTGCATGTAAATCAATGAAGTAAGAACACACCCTCACACCACAAACAAAAATAAATTCAAAATGCTTTAAAGCCTTAAATATAAGACATGACACCATAAAACTCCTAGAAGAGAACACAGGCAAAACATTTTCTGACATAAATTGTACCAGTGTTTTCTTAGGTCAGTCATTCAAGGCCATAGAAATAAAAATAAACAAATGGGACCTAATCAAACTTATAAGCTTTTGCACAGCAAAGGAAACCATAAACACAATGAAAAGACAACCTACGGACTGGGAGAAAATATTTGCAAATGATGTGACTGACAAGGGCTTAGTTTCCAAAATATACAAACAGCTCATATGACTCAATAACTAAAAAACAAACAACCCAATCCAAAAATGAGCAGAAGACCTAAACAGACATTTCTCTAAAGAAAACATACAGATGGCCAATAGGCACATGAAAATGTGCCCAACATCACTAATTATTAGAGAAGTGCAAATCAAAACTACCATGAGGTACCACCTTATGCCAGTCAGAATGGCCATCATTAAAAATTCTACAAATAGCAAATGCTGGAGAGGGTGTGGAGTAAAGGGAACCCTCCTACACTGTCAGTAGGAATGTAAATTGTTGCAGTATGGAAGTTCCTTAAAAAACTAAAAATAGAGTTTCCATACGATCCAGCAATCCCACTCTTAGGCATATATCTGGAGAAAACTCTAATTCAAAAAGATACATGCACCCAATGTTCACAGAAGCACTATTTACAATAGCTAAGACATGGAAACAACCTAAATATCCATCAACAGATGAATGGATAAAGAAGATGTGGTATATATACGTAATGGAATACCACTCAACCATAAAAGAAGAATGAAATAATGCCATTTGCAGCAACATGGATGGACCTAGAGATTATCATACTAAGTAAGTCAGAAAGAGAAAGACAAATACCATATGATATCACTTATATGTGGAATCTAAAATATGACACAAATGAACTTATTTACAAAACAGAAACAGATTCACAGACATAGAAGACAAAATTATGGTTACCAAAATAAGTTTTGGAGTAGGGGTGGGGGAGGGATAAATTAGGAGTTTGGGATTAGCATATATAAACTACTATATATAAAATAAACAACAAGGTCCTACTGTACAGCACAAGGAACTATATTCAATATCCTGTAATAAACCATAATGGAAAAGAATATGAAAAAGAATATGTATATATATGTATAATTGAATCACTTTGCTGTACACCAGAAACTAACACAACACTATAAATCAACTGTACTTCAATTAAAAAAATAATATGGCTATCACTGAGGACCAGAAATTGGACAAAAGCATAAAATGTTGTGTGAGCCTGAAGCCACTTCCAGGTTCTCTGTTTAGAAGCAGGCAGAGGCAGCTGGAAATCCAGCCATTGTGGGGTAAAGCATCTAAAGGTACTCCATGCAAGATGGGCAGCCTGATCCAGGCTTGAGTCTAGGAGCTTGAGGGAATCTCATCCTTTGCATTAGTCCTTGAAATAAAAGATGCTCTTGACTTGACAGAGTTGAATAAAGAATTGATGAATTGGAAAATATTTCTGGGAAAATCAACCCAGGACATGGCACTAAGGGACAGAGATTTTAAAATATATGAAGGATACATTAAAGAGACATGGATAGCCCAAGAGTTTCCAATGTTTGTCTCATAAAAGTCCAGGAAAAGAGAATGAATGGAATGGCAGACAAGAACTATTTGAGGTTATAATGGCTACAAATTTTCCAGAACTAAACACATAATTCCTCAGATTGAAAGGGTTCTCCAAATACCAAACATTTTAAATAAATATAAATTTTTATCAAGGTACATCTTGTAGGACTGCAGAGCATCAAGGTTAAAGAGAGAATCTTAAAATGTACCAGAAATAAAAGACCAATGACATACAAAAAGACTGAGCTGATTTCTCAATTAAAAAAAAAAAAAAAGTCCATAGACCTTGAAATAATACAGGCATACCTTAGAGATATTGCAAGTTCAGTTCCAGACTACCACAATAAAGCAAATATTGCAATAAAGAGACTCACACAATTTTTTTGGTTTCCCAGTGTATATAAAATTTATGTTTACACTATACTGTAGGCTATTGTGTACAATAGCACTGTCTAAAAAACAATGTACATACCTTAATTTTAGAATACCTTATTGCTAAAAAGTGTTAACCATCATCCAGTAATGCAGGGTTGCAACAAACCTTCAACTTTTAAAAACCACAGTATCTGTGAAGCACAATAAAGGAAAGCACCCAAAAGCACAATAAAACGAGATATGCTTGTACCTTCAAAGTACTTTGGGTGGGAGGAGACTATGAACCTGGTATTTTACAGTCAGGTAAATTATCATTTATAAGCAAGGGCAAAATAAATGCATTTTTAGACATGTAAAGACTAAGTTCATCAGAGATTCTCCTAAAAAAATTATTGAAATGTGTATTTTAGAAAGAAGGAAACTGAACACAGAGGGTGTTATTTCTGAAAACAGTGGCAAGTACAGAAATTGATTAAATACCTCGGTAAATTTAATTTTCCACTGTAAAAATGAATTATTATTATAATTTTTTAAAGTTGAAGTATAGTTGATTTACAGTGTGTTAGTTTCCGGTGTACAGCAAAGTGATTCAGTTTTACATATATATATATATATATACTTTTTCAGATTCTTTTCCATTACATAATAGTTTATTATAAGATATTGAATATAGTTCCCTATGCTATACAGTAGGACCTTATTGTTTATCTATTTTATATATCGTAGTTTGTACCTGCTAATCCCAAACTGAATTTTATTTATTTATTTATTTATTTTGGCCACACCATGCGGTATGTGGGATCATAGTTCCCTGACCAGGGATCAAACCCATGCCCCCTGCAGTGGAAGTGTGGAGTCCTAACCACTGGACCACCAGGAATTCCTCTGAATGATTATTTTTAAGGGTAAAACCACAACTTTAAACTAGGGGTTGGCAAATTTTTTCAGTAAAAATCCAGATAGAAAACATTTTAGGCTTGAGGGGCATATAGTTTCTGTTGCAACTACTCAGCTCTGTTATTGTAGAGCAAAAGCAGCCACAGACAATATGTAAATAAATAAGCATGGCTGTGCACCAATAAAACTTTATTCATAAAAACAAGTGGCTGGTTAGCAGGTTGTAGTTTGCCGTCCTCTTCTCTAAATAAGGATATCAGCATAAGTTTTTTTTTAATGTTTTTTTTATTTTTATTATTTAAAAAATTTATTTATTTCATTTATTTACGTTTGGCTATGTTGGGTCTTCGTTGCTGTGCGTGGGCTTTCTCTACTTGCTGCGAGCGGGGGCTACTCTTCGTTGCGGTGTGCGGGCTTCTCATTACAGTGGCTTCTCTTGTTGCGGAGCACGGGCTCTAGGCGCGTGGGCTTCAGTAGTTGTGGCACGTCGGCTCAGTTGTTGTGGCCCTCGGGCTCTAGAGTGCAGACTCAATAGCTGTGGTGCACGGGTTTCGTTGCTCTGCAACATATGGGATCTTCCCGGACCAGGGCTCGAACCCATATCCCCTGATTGGCAGGCAGATTCTTAACCACTGTGCCACCAGGGAAGACCCTCAGTATAAGTTTTTAAAGCATGCTAAGTTCGTTTTTATAGTTCAGAGAAGGATACAACGATTGGATAATTGTAGACTTGTTTAGAATATCTCTAGAAGGAGAAATGCCTTGAACTTTTATCAGCTACTAATACAGTGAAGCTCAGTTGAGAGGAAGGTCTTTCGGAAATGGAACACCAGACAGAAATCTGTCAGATACACTACTCATAGGAAAACAGTGGGGGCAGGGAAGGCATTTTATCTATATCACCTTTTTGCCTAGGGCTGGCTCAGGGGTTGACTGCAGTAGTGATTAAGCATAAACTGTTTCGCACTAATTAATTGCCATTCATCTTTCAGGTTCAATGTAGATTTTCCTTACTCTCAAGTCTGGTTGAAGCTTTCTCCCTATTTGCTGCCCATAGCACCTTAATATTTATACCTAATGTAGCACTTAACATAGTTGATCATATTTGCCAGCCTGTTTGTACTTGTTCCTCACAGAAACTGAGTTCTGTGAGGAGAGATCATGTTTGTCTCACTCACTATTATGTCTCTTATGCCAAGACAATGTCTACCGCATGATAGATTCTGCACAAGTGTTTGTTAAATTAATACATGAATGAATAAATACTTCTGTTGAATTAATGACACACGAGCATATGCCAAGATATATAAGCTTCATTTCTGGGGTCACAGTTTCCTCTTGATCTTTCAAATTCATTCAACCAAGAAATAATAAATTAGCACTCAATATAGACAACGCACCATTCTAAGTGCTGAGGATAGAGCAGTGAGCAAAATGGACAAAATCCCTGCCTCATGTAGCTTATATTCTAATGGAGGTGGGAGATGATAAACATAGAAATGTTTGCTAGTTGAAAACCTTGACTACCAGCAAAAGAATTGCTTTTTGATGATTTAGGACTTCAGAGTTAACACCACCCATCTCTAAATAAGAAAGATGGTGGAGATGGACAAGGAAATTGAGCTGAATCTGTATTGAGCTCATTCAGTCCTGGCATGTTACACTGTTCAATAAATCCCTAATGTCGGCTTATTTATTTTCATTGAATGCAAGATGGTATAAAATATCCAGGTAACTATGCCTCTTCTTAAATAGTAAAGCAGGAAAAAGAACACTGCAATGAACATTGGAAGAATCAAGTTCTAGACTCAGATTTGCCATTGACTTACTATGTGATCTTAAGCAAATTATTTCCCCTCCCTGGGCCTCAGTTCTTCCCATAGAGAATCAGGTTCAATCAGTATTTCCAAAACGTCAGTCATTTTCTTACCACCTCCACGATTTTTGCCATATTTGAATTCCATGTCTGTTATCATTTACCTAGTAACTACCTTTAAACGTGACTCGTTTGCGTAAGCTTTGTCTTTAGTGGTTAACAATGTTAGTGAAATCATGAGTGTGACGTACTAGTTACAGTATTTCCTAATGAATCTTATTAAATTCATAACTATTAAATTGTTTTAAAGTACCATCCAAAAGTATTTCACATACCATAGGTGGTATTTCTATTTCATTTGGAAACCTTGGACTGGATGATTTTTCAAGTCCTCTTCGAACCCTAAATATTATTATTTTATGAGGCTCTTCTGTATGATCATTTCATCTCAAAATGCTCCAGCTATTTTCTTCCTTCAAGATATAAAACACCTGCATTTAAATAGCAGATATGTAAGAGAATGTTTTAATATTTGAAAACAAATAAAGCCTGTATTTTGCTTGAATATTTTTTTCTTTTTCTCTGTCATTTAATATCCTAGAATATTTGCCAGGGTAAATTTCTGGTTCTTTCTCAGATATATCTGTAAAACTTATTTTTTGTGTGGTGTATATTTTCCATCCTTTTACTTTCAGCTTATATATGTCTTTAAATTTAAAGTACATCTCTTGTAGGTAGCATATAATTTGGTCTTGCTTTTTTAATCCAATCTGGCAAGCTTCTGCCTTTTATGTGGAGTGCTTAGTTAAATTACACTTAAATTAATTATTGGTATGGTTGGTTTTAAGTCGACCATTATTTTTATTTATGTGTATGTCGGTTGCTCTAGAGCTTACAATATACACCTTAACTTATCAGATATATTTCTAAGTGAAAATTATGTAGGTAAAAGGTCATTTAATAAGCTACAGAGCATAACAAACTTCCCACATCACATCCAAACTTTCAAAAAATCAAAACCCCAGGGCTACATTTTACCTATGGGCTATGCTATAGTGTTTACGGAAACAATTGTTTTATGGAAACAATGTTCAAATTTGAAAGGAAGGCTAGGTAGTCAGGATCGTTTAAAGTTATGTAGCAGTAACAAACTCACAAGTCTCCTATTTTGCCTTTTCCTAAGACCCAGGATGGATGACGGAACAGTCATTCTCTGGAGCATAGCTTGTTGTCATGGCAGAGAGAAAGAGAGCTCTAACTGATAACGTAATTAAGTGCTCAGCCAGAAGTGATACATGTCACTGCTGCTTGCAATTCATTAGCCAGAACTGGTCATACAACCCAACCCAAGTATAAGGCTATAAGCCTCCGGAAAGTACAACTCTACCATGAATCTAGAAGGAGAAGAGAATTGTAATATTTGGAAAACATCATTAATGATTACCACATGGGATTTTTTTTTTTTTCTGGCAGGTTCCAGAGTCTTAGTTCCTAAAGGGTTAATGGTCCTTCTACTTTCACTGGGTTTAATGTTAACAATTAAATAATCCTAACAAAAGGAAAAATATTTATAAAGCATTGATAAATAGATAGTTTGGGGGAGTGTTATTAGTTGTTGGGAAGACCAGAGCTGGGAGCTACATGTTGGTAGCAATGCTTCCTTCCATCGGACTTGGAAATGCTCTGAGCTAGAATGGATTTCTTTCCACAAAGCTATTTCTAGTGTGAGGGGTAAAACCAATCCTATTGGTTTAATAATGATGGGTCAGTTTCATCCAAAGCTAAGGAATCTGGAGGCAAAGATTTGAAATAAAGGCAGGGAGATTCTCTGAGGAAAAGGAAAAGCATTTGTAACCAAACTACCCATATAGCTATAGACAGCTTAGGATCTTGACCTTCCTAAGGGGGATTGTAAAATTGGGCTTTGAAAACTAGATGTATGCTCCTCCCAGAGAAAGCAGGAAGTGAAGAAGAAGGACAGATAACCCCCATTCATTGGGTGCTGGTAAAGCTACAGGTGTTCTTCTAGGTGTTTGCAACATCTCTATGAAGGAGTGATTTCAAAAGTCAGCATTACAGAAAGCATCACCACAGTTCCTTGAGGAAAAGCTAAAACTAGGTGATACAAAAACCAATGCAGAATTAGAAACAAAGCCATCTCCTTTTCTCCTTGTCACACGCTCCTCATTTTACTTCCATTTATTGCTATTTCATTTTAAAGTGCCGTTTAATATTGGGCAGATACTTAAATACAAATGCTAGCGATTAATACTTGCCATTTTAATAGAGTCATAAGTAAAAATTTTATAAATCCCTTTGCTGGAGGAGCTATGCTGCCATTATTAGAGAAGGCAAACCAATAGAATTTTCCAGAAAGACTAAATTTTATGTGATGTCCCACAAATCAGATTGGAATGGACCAGTCAGGCAAGTCACCAACTTTTCTATATTAGAATGCACTGCTTACCCACAAGTGCGATTCTGGAAGGCTAGGTGGCTGCCAAGTGCTTTAGATAGAGCCAATAAAATTAAAGGAGGAGTTTGTTGCTAGAGTACCCTAAACATCATGGTCTAGGTCAGTGCTGGTCAAAGTGTGCTCTGAAGGCCAGTGCTAATCAATAGATTGGTGTCAGTCTATAAACTCTTTACTGGTCCACCTAGAAATTTGGAGTGTTGTGCCGGAAATGTGAAGCAATGCACCACTTCCAACACCAAAAATGTCTTACTGCAATTGCATGTGTGTGTGTGTGTGTGTGTGTGTGTGTGTATCGCCCCATATATATATTCTTTTATATACATCATATATATTCTCATGTGTGTGTGTGTGTGTGTGTGTGTTTAGTGACATAGTTGATTCATACATTGGTGTAAGCTCTGTATCTCATTATGGACCAGTAACAGGTCTCACAGTTTCAAGTGATATTGGCATATCCACTAGTGTAGATACCTCTGTGTCAATAAAAATGCACTATTTAAGACCGTATCAGAAACATTAACCAGGCGTAATTAGTTTGAGAACTGTGTAGAAGCAGTAATGCTCCCTTTCTGATATCAGGTATGTCTTGAGAGACCAGATGTAGCCATGAAGATTTTAGACTTTATATAATGGAGTTCTGCTAATCCACTGGTACTTTTCTTAGCTGTTCTGTTGACATTTCCATTGATCCCTTCTTTCTCAAATAGCACGTATTGTTCTTAAATATCTTGTCCAAAAAGGCTATCTTTATTAAACCAATTATCTTAATAGTGTAATATGAAAATACTATCAAACAATCTTGAGAGCTTACTATGTGCCAGACCCCTCCCTAAGTGCTTTACATTATTCGAGGCGTTTAATACTAACAAGAATCCTATGAAATGAGCACTATTATTATCACCATTTTACAATGAGAAAAATGAGGAGCAAAGTCTAAGTGATTTGTCCTAAATCACACATCGGCAAGGGGACAAAATAAGGAGCCCAACTCATGTACTTTAGCCCTCGAGTCTATGTTCATAACAACCATGGTGTATTTCCTTTCTAAGGGGAAGAGAATCAACATATATTTAATGAAAAGACTCCAGGACTAAGAATCAAAAGACCTAGGTTTTTAATCCCACTCCTGCCACTGACTGTCACCATGGGCAAATCCCTTCCCCTATTTGGACTTCAGTTTCCCAACACAGAAAAACGAGCAGGTGGACTAGATGTTTTCTCAGATCCTTTTCAGCTTTAAGGTTCTCTGAGCGCATAAGTATAGATTTCTTACTAAGAGCAGAGGCTTTTGAATGTATCTTTTAGAGAGAATTTCTCACTCAAATAGAATTCTTTGTTTCTAGTACAGCAAAGAAGTAGTGCTCCAGGCTATCTGCCTGGATGTAGGAATAGCCTTACAATATAAAACTGGATGTGAGCAGGCGGGTCATTGAAATAGGATCCAATCCCTTTGCTTTCTGCTAAAGACAGAATGGAACAATTACACATAAGTAATAAGTATGACATCGAATATTTTGAGTTTTCTTACTGCTCTCCTCTAGGAATAAGGCTAACCTACCTTGTGGCTTGACTTGGCATCATAAGGAATGAGTTTTTTCTCCCTGCCTAGAGTCTTGTCAGTCTGGAAATGTTTAAATATTTAGGTATTTTGTTTCTAACATACAACAGATTTTGCCAAGTTGCATAGCTCAACAGTCCACCGTTTCTGGTATGAAGCCATAATGAACAAAGAATACACTGTTAGAATAGTCTTCTCCCACTTAGGGAAATGTGTGATTTGTAATGAACGGTGGGTATTAATGCTTACAGATTTAGATCCATTTGTACCACAAATAATCACTTTGGAAAGAAAAACATTTCTGCTCTCCAATTTGAAGAAAAAACAAACTAAATATAAGTAGGTAGCTACGTTCCCTTAAATATGCATTTAAAGGCAGGATGATGGCTCT
Source organism: Neophocaena asiaeorientalis asiaeorientalis (assembly GCF_003031525.2). NCBI lineage: Eukaryota > Metazoa > Chordata > Mammalia > Artiodactyla > Phocoenidae > Neophocaena > Neophocaena asiaeorientalis. The sequence goes on along the minus strand of NW_020173710.1, from coordinate 270,958 downwards.
GTGCTTCTGTCTGCTGAGAAGGAAATGGCAGGAGACCAGTTTTCAAAAATATCAGAGGGTTTTTAAATGTCAGGTTTACCACCTATCATTGTCATTTTGCTTTGCCTCTTGAGCCGTTTTAGATTTAGGCTTGTTGCGGTAATCTGCAGCATCCTCTCCTTGGGTGACAAGTACATTTGTCCAGGGATGCTGATAGGCATCAGAAGTAGAGTTGTTTTTGTTCTTTTGAGGTTTTGGGGGGGTTGTTTTTCAGCTGATCATTAGTTTAGTGAAGCCAAGTGAGGTTTTTTCTGAAGTTTTTACATACATGATGAAAGGTCACGAGGCTAGAGTCAGCTAAGCCAGCAGGGGAGCTGGGCCAGGATCCCGTGGAAAAATAAAAGGCATAATTCTCACAGTATGATTTTTTAGTAATTATGAATGTTCTGTGTGTTAAGGGAGATTATGGGTCCCAAGACTATAAAAATATGTATGCTCACCATTACCAGGATGTGTTCAATTGATATTTACCACCATAGGGCCCCTGATCCAGAAGGGTGGTAGACCTTTCATCAGAAATAAGTGTTCATTTAGATCAACATTTTCAAGCTTGTTCTAAGGCAACCAGTGCCAGGAAGTTTAAAACTAAACTTTTCTAGTAGCTGATTTATGGTCCCTTTCTTATCTGCAGAGTACAATGGAAAAATATGAATTATAATTCTCATCTGCTAGTATCTGTATAACTTTAAGGAAATCTCTTAAACTACCTTGGCTTCAGTTTCTGCTTCTGTAAAATGAGGTATTAGACCAGATGATCCAAATCTTTCTAGTTGAAAAAAGTTTATGATTGTAAGGCATTAGGATATAAAGATTAAGTCCTTGTAACAACGCATCCTAGTTTTCCCTCAAACCCTTGTCCTATGGTTTTCTCGAAACATTTATAGACGCAAATAGTCCTGAATTAATAGAATGATACATTCTATTTCAATGATGCTTGATCCAAGGGAATTTTGCAACATTCCCATTAAGTTCAATGAAAGAACTCTGCATACCTATAATTACTGGCATGATCAAGAGGTAGCATTTATGAATCAGCTAAAATGTTCAAGTCACTTTATTCACATTTTACTTACTTACATTGTCTAATCTAATTTTCATGACAACCTATTAGGGTAAATGAAGGCACCCAGGAAACAGGATCTCTTTTCCATGCCTTTGTTCTGATGTAATTGAGATCACAGAGATCAGTATAGGAGAATAAAATTTTACCTTTACTAATAAAACAATTAGAAATAAATTAGTGTGGCTTATATATGTGGACCAATAGGGTTCATAATACTGAACAAGAAAATTAGACAGACTCAACACCTAAAACTGGGCGTTATGAGATATACAATCAGTCACGGGCATCACTGGAACACCGCAGGCTTTTCCTGCCACTTAGACCCCCTACAACATGAAGGAGCAGAACAGAATATGTGCTCCTTGTAGCCAGCTGGTTTCTCAAGAGAAAGGAAAAGAGGATACGTTGAGTTATAAATACCCTGCTTCTCTTCCAGACAAACCAATTAGGAAACGCCCTGCAGCTCCACGAAAAATAATAGGGATGGGGCTTGAAGCCAGGAATGTAATAGACCTTCCTCTGAGCATACAGAGAATTTGAACGCGGAGGAAAAGCAAATAATCTTGACAGAAACTGAGGTTCAGAGAAACTAAGTATTTTGTTGAAGATCACACAACTGGTAAGAGGAGGAATTAGGATTCAATCCCAGTTCTGCCTGACTCCAGAACCCATACTCATGCCCCCATTTCTTTCCCCACATTGTTACCCTACAGTTTTTACCTTAGCTATATTTTACTAGTAGCTAAAGACACATTCAGCAATTATTTCTTCAATCCAAAAATCTCCTGCTATGCAAGGGTCTTAGATCATCTCCAATACTATCGGCACACATAACCCATCAGAGTGGTAATAGTGTAGGATTATCACCTGAGACAGATTAGCTTGATCCTCAAAATGACTGATAAGAAGTGACCTTCCCTATGTCATAAAAATAGGAACTTTCTGGCTTTTATGTTCCTCTTTTACGTAGATTGAAAAATGAAAGGAATATGAAATACTCTGCGATCTGCCATTTTAATCCTGCCGCTTCTTGCACTAGACCATATAAATAATGAAACAGAATGTTTCTAATGGAATATTTTTCTAAGGAAAGACAATGTCTGATAATGTTTTCCAAGTTTAAAGAGTCTAGCCATATACCATGATACTTTAATTAACAAATCTTCAGAGGTCAAATTGAATCATAAAAAAATTCACCTGGGGGCTTCCCTGGTGGCGCAGTGGTTGGGAGTCCGCCTGCCGTTGCAGGGGACACGGGTTCGTGCCCCGGTCCGGGAGGATCCCACATGCCGCAGAGAGGCTGGGCCCGTGGGCCATGGCCGCTGGGCCTGCGTGTCTGGAGCCTGTGCTCAAAAAAAAAAAAAAACTTCACCTGGGATCAGAAGGACTCCAGCAAAGAGTTAGAGGTGATAATAACTTATGAGGAAGGAGTAAACACTCTCTGAAGTATAAGACCTGAACCCAGCAGAACGGAGGGCCACGTATCTGGGCCCTGAATGAAAAAAATAGCAATTGTGTGTTAATAGGGATCAGCATATTATTCCAAGAGAGACAGGAGTCCCTGGGGTGGGTCACTGAGCTCCAAGAGATAGGAAGCAGCATTACCATGGCAACGTGGAGCTAAGATGCTGTATCCCAGATCTCTTAAATATTATTACTTCTGTTAGCAAAGCTTCTGACAACAAAATCTATCATTGGAATGCATCCTCTTCATTAATAGAGGTCTAGCTACTTTGAGTAGATACTTGGCCTTTGGTTGCTCCTTATCTGCCAAATCTGCATTACAGGAAAGAGACAAAAAGGATAACAAATCACAGAGGGAAAACGATGGTGCAAACATTCCATCTTTCCCGATAAATGGTGTGAAAAGATTTGAGCACGCTGAAATTGAAATCGTCCAAAAGTAGGTTTTTAAATCTCAAAAACCTGCACAGGGAGTTCTGGAACACACCGTAGTGAAAATGCTCATTAAGTGCATCACTAAATCACGTAAAATGCAGTAGGTAGTCACAGATTCACAGGTTGCATTTTATTCTCTGCTACAGAAAGCATCTCCTCGTTACCAACAGAGCTGGGAAGCTGTTAAAGATATCATTATTCTTAATAAGGTGATTTATTTATTTTCTTCTTGATGGTGACAAGAGCTAATATGAGAAGGATAGTGGAGGATGGGCAGCATTACCAAGTACCCACACACTATTTCCAGGAAAGACATTATATTATTTGTGTAAATTAGGAGTAATAGAGGAGAAGACATCAAATAATAAGAAGCTGATCTTCCAGCCAAACTATCTAAATTTAAATCTAAATCCTAGTCTGTTAAAGATATCTGTAAGGAAATATCATTCATCCATATTAAAAGGACTTTTCAAAATTAAAATTAATGCTGGCAATTTCAGAATATAATATTTCCACAGTATTTAACCTCTGAGAACCCACATGATCATCATGTAAAAAATAATGAAAATGTTTTTTTGTTTGTCTCCTTTGTTTGGGTTTTGTCAGAAAAGAAGCATAGCAAACGGTCATGATCAAAAACTTATGCTCTGGTTTCCTTCTCTGGTTATCACAGGTTTGCATCTTGCTCTTAATATATATTTGATAAGTGTGCAAATGAATGAACTGTCCTTTGTTAGGTAAGCTTGGCATATAGCAATGAACAAGAGACTGTTCATTAATTATGTTCTCTAATGACTCCATAGTTTTCGAAGGAAAAAAAAGGGGGGATTAGCATCTCATTTATTGAATATTTATTGAGAACCTACTATCTGCCAAGTGTTCTGATAGGCCCTTGAGGGATACAGAATAATGCAGACATCCCTGGCTCATAAGGACCTAAAGCAATCAGAAAAAGCAGACATTAAATAATTAAACAATTTGAATACTAAAATTTTGTATTAGTCAGGTTGGGCTGACATAGTAAGGTACAGGCACACCTTGTTTTACTGTGCTTCACAGATATTCCAATTTTTACAAATTGAAGATTTGTGGCAACCCTGTGTTGTCAGATGATGGTTAGCATTTTTTTCCAATGAAGTACTTTTAAATTAAAGTATGTACATTTTTTTAGACATAATGTTATTGCACACTTAATAGACTGCAGTGTAAAAATAAATTTTATATGCACTGGGACACCAAAAAACTTGTGTGACTTACATTATTGTGATATTCACTTTATTCCTGTGGTCTAGAACCAACTGCAAGATATCTCTGAGGTATACCTGTACCACAGACTGGGTGGCTTACAACAGAAATTTATTTTCTCACAGTTCTGGAGACTAGAGTTCAAAATCAAGATGCTAAAAGGACTGGTTTCTGGTGAGGCCTCTCTCCTTAACTTATAGACAGCTGCCTTGTTGCTGTGTCATCCCATGGCCTTTCCTCTGTGCACATGGGGAGAGAGAGAGAGAGAGAGAGAGAATGCACTCTTGTGTCTCTTCTTCTTCTTATAAGGACACTAGTCCTATTAGATTAGGGCCCCACCCACCCTTATGACCTTATTTAACCTTAATTACCTTCTTGAAGGCCATATCTCCAAACAGTCACATTGAAGGTTAGGGCTTCAACATATGAATTTTGGGAGAACAATGTTCTCCCAAATAACAAGCTTTGGTATATGCTTCAAAAAATAGAGGTGTACATGGGGCTTCCCTGGTGGCTCAGTGGTTGGGAGTCCGCCTGTCGATGCAGGGGACGTGGGTTCGTGTCCCAGTGCGGGAAGATCCCACATGTCGCGGAGCGGCTGGGCCCATGAGCCATGGCCGCTGAGCCTGCGTGTCCGGAGCCTGTGCTCCGCAGCGGGAGAGGCCACAACAGTGAGAGGCCCGCGTACGGCAAAAAAAAAAAAAAAAAAATCCACCTGCCAATGCAGGGGACACTGGTTCAAACCCTGATCCAGGAAGATCCCATATGCCGCAGAGCAACTAAGCCCGTGCGCAACAACTACTGAGCCTGTGCTCTGGAGCCCAAAAGCCACAACTACTGAGCCCACTTGCCACAACTACTGTTGCTATGCTGCTATGTGAGATGCATACCTTTGTTCCTCTCTTTCATGGGGGAAAATATGGAAATGAAAGGGCAGCAAGATGGTGTCCTTGGCTTAATACTCTTCTCCTTCTCTTCCTTCTTCAATGATAATAGTATTTAAAAATACATTTATAATAGTAATTAATATTTATTGTTGGGCTTTCCTGGTGACGCAGTGGTTGGGAGTCCGCCTGCCGATGCAGGGGACGCGGGTTCGTGCCCCGGTCTCCTACCCAAAAAAAAAAAAAAAAAAAAAAAAAAATATTTATTGTTCACCTACGATATGTCAGACATTGTGATATTTTACATGGGTTATCTTATTTAATCCTCAAAACAATCCTATGGTATAGATACTGTTATTTTTCTATTTTACAGATTATAAAACTATGGCTTTGAAGGGGGTTCCATAACTTGCCCCAGATAGCAAACCTGGGCAGTGATAGAGCTGTGATTTGATCAGTTAACACTACAGCCTGTATTCTTCAAAAGTAGACTGTTTTGCCTCTCAGTGATGTGTGCCCAGGTTCAGTCTTAATAGCAGTGCCCAGTGAGGGGATACAAAGGGAATCATACCCTTCTTCTCTGCTTACACCACTGCATTCACTTTTACTGCCTCTGCATTGAAAAGTTTCAACAGATTATACAAATGCCTGTTATCAACTTGAGAAAGGATGGTCTCTTTATTTCATCATCCTGTGGAAATAAGGCACAAACCCAAGAGTATAAGACCTCTAAACTTCACTGAAGGGAAGGGAAGAGGGGAGGGTAATGGATTTTTCCCATAAAGTATCTATTACTTAACCTAGTCTTTCACCTCACCAAGGAGAAGGCCATCTGATCCCATACTTCAACTGCAGAATGGTTAAAAGAAAATAACAGGAAATTGGAGAATGGCTTTGCAATGTTTACTTCCAAGTTAAAGTACAGATTGAATCTTCTAATTTCCTTAAAGGGCATAATGCTAGTCTGGCAAATTATTAACAGTTTGGATTTGATTCAAAAACTTGGTTATATATTTAATTACGCTCGTATTTACTGGAGCACAAGGCAACCTACAGTAACAAGCATCAAAAGTCTATTTTACTGCCCACATTATGAGCAGATGGAGCATAGACATTTAAAAACGCCAAGCCTTTTGATTAAGAGCCTGATTATAGATAGATCAGGATGAAGAATAATGGCCCTATATGAAGGTTCTCTGAATTTTAAAATACTACTGGACCTTTATTTGACTTCTTTAAAATCAGATATTAGAGTTTTATAAAATTGGGAGTTCGAAAAACAAAAACAAATGTCAACCTCACTAAAATGAACAGAGATAGGAAAGAGCTAGTTTTCAGCAGATCAAGAATAGACCTTCCCCCAGTGTTGCCAGATCAATGAGCTATTACTGTTATCACACAACAGGGAGTAAGCTTTTGGAAATAATGGCTTATAAAGGTAGTACAGGCTGAAAATAGACATGTGCATAGGATCAGAATATGGTTTCGGTTATTGAGATAGTAAAGAAAATCAGGATAATTTGGGGGACATGATCTACTCAGGCACGATAAAAGACAAGATGGTGAAAGTATAAGGGCTCCTGCTCCTGGGAGCCAGATCTTTCTTATTCCCTTGGAATGACAATGGTTAGGCCTGGGGCCTTCTTATCCAAGTCTCTAGAGACTTAACATTCCTCTAGGATTTCCCCCATCTTTTCAAGAATGTATTCCATAAGAGGCTACTAGGAAGAGAGTGAACCTGGTCAAAAACTAGTGAGGGCCTTTCAAATATAAAAGCACTGAGGAGGGAGATCTGAAATGTTTTGACATAAAAAATAGTATAATATGATAGTACATAGGTTTTGAAGTCTAAAAAAATTAGGCTGAAAACCCAGTTATGCAACTTACTTAGCTGCATAACCTTGGGTAAGTTCTTTATAGTCTCAGTTTTGCCATCTGTAAAATAGGTCAAAATAGTATCAGCCTCCTAGGGCAGTTGTGACTATTAAGTAAGTATGTAAAAAGCCAGGCATATATAGTCAGCAGTTGATTTTTGAAGGCATCAGAAGCATTCCAGCAAACGTTGAAACAACACTGAACAACTATTAATAATCTCTTTGGATTTGCTACAATTAAAAACCTTACTGGATTGCTACAATCACAGACTCCTATATGCTGTCCTGCATTTCTTCTTCAACTTTAGTTCCTAATACTGCTTTGCAGATGTTTCAGATACTACCTGGGGCTCCTGGACCCTTATATATTGCCTCCCTTCAAAATGAATTTGAAGTGGCTTAGATGCAACTAGAACACGTCTTTGTCTTTTGCTTATCATCTGGCGCCTGACTACGCATGCTGCTAACAGGTAGTATTGTACAGCGATGAAGAGATGGGCCGGACTGCCAGTTCCAATCTTAACTTTTCCCACTTACTAGCTATGTGATGATTACTTAAATTCTTTGTGCCTCAGTTCCCCTATCTGAAAAAAAGTGAAGATATTATTCAGAGAACTTACCTCATAGAATTGTTGTGAGGGTTAAATGAGTTAATACATGTAAAATATCTGGCACATAACAAGCGCTGAATCAGTGTTAGCTATTATTAATTTTTCCTTGTGCCTAACCATTCATGACCCAGACTACTAAATGGTTGTACAGTCTTCTGTTGACAAAAACAAGAAACATAACCAGAGGTGGTAGATGAAACATACATGAACTCTAATATGGCAGTGGTTCTAAACTGTGACCAGACGATCCCTTGGGGGTCACAGAGTTACTGTAGGCACTCTATAAAACCATATGTGCACCCGTATTTTCTCAAAGAGTTGCAATTTTTTTAAAAAGATACTGGAGGGATAGACTTCAAATCGTTTGACTGTTGAAAAGGGATCCTGATACATATATCATTCTTGTGTGTCAACAAGTTCTGAAAGCAGATAATACTGAAAGAAATTACAGCTGTAAATGGCATCTTGGTGTCTCTATCATCATCTCATGTTCCTCAAAATAGAGTACATCAAATAACTGAAAACATATTCATAGTCTGTTACATTAAAAAAATAATAGCAGAATAGCTCTTTCTTTAAAAAAAAAAAGATTGTTAATATTAATGACTACTTCTGCAATTAATGACACCCAAGCTTCCAAGAATCCAGAACCTGGTAATTACAAACGTCCTAAGTCACATAAAATATGAGTCTTAGTAAACTAAAAATAAACCCTCTCTTTGCTGTAAACCTCTACATCTCAGCGTTTTGGCTTGTGGGATGTTGGCAAGAGCAACCTGGTTTGGTAACAGGTTTGGAGATCTTCTCTTGTGGCTGCCCAAGATAAACCTGGCAAGGAATCAGATCCAGAGAAGAGACTTGGTTGAACTGCAAAACTGCCATATGGCTGACAGGGTCTTGGTGCTCTGGCCGGTGTCAGGCCTGAGCCTCTGAGGTGGGACAGCTGAGTTCAGGACACTGGACCACCAGAGACCTCCCAGCCCCATGTAATATCAATCAGTGAGAGCTCTCCCAGAGATGTCCGTCTCAATGTTAAGACCCAGCTCCACTCAGTGACCAGCAAGCTCCAGTGCTAGACACCCCATGCCAAACAACTAGCAAGAAAGGAACACGACCCCACCCATTAGCAGAGAGGCTGCCTAAAATCATACTAAGTTCACATACACCTCAAAACACACCACCGGATGCGGTCCTGCCCACCAGAAGGACAAGATGCAGCCTCATCCACAGGAACACAAGCACCAGTCCCCTCCACCAGGAAGCCTACACAACCCACTGAACCAACCTTAACCACTGGGGGCAGACACCAAAAATGATGGGAACTATGAACCTGAAGCCTGCAAAAAGGAGACCCCAAACACAGTAAGTTAAGCAAAATGAGAAGACAGAGAAATACACAGCAGATGAAAAAGCAAAGTAAAAACCCACCAGACCAAACAAATGAAGAGGAAATAGGCAGTCTACCTGAAAAAGAATCCAGAGCAATGATAGTAAAGATGATCCAAAATCTTGGAAACAGAATGGAGAAAATACAAGAAACGTTAAACAAGGACCTAGAAGAACTAAACAGCAAAAAAACAATGATGAACAACACAATAAATGAAATCAAAAATTCTCTAGAAGGAATCAATAGCAGAATAACTGAGGCAAAAGAACGGATAAGTGACCTGGAAGACAGAATAGTGGAAATAACTACCACAGAGCAGAATAAAGAAAAAAAAAATGAAAAGACTTGAGGTCTAGAAGGAAGCAATAGCAGAATAACTGAGGCAAAAGAACGGATAAGTGACCTGGAAGACAGAATAGTGGAAATAACTACCACAGAGCAGAATAAAGAAAAAAAAAATGAAAAGACTTGAGGAGAGTCTCAGAGACCTCTGGAACAACGTTAAATGCACCAAAATTTGAAGTATAGGGGTCCCAGAAAAAGAAGAGAGAAAGAAAGGGACTGAGAAAATATTTGAAGGGACTATAGTTGAAAACTTCCTTAATATGGGAAAGGAAATCGTCAATCAAGTCCAGGAAGCACAGAGAGTCCCACACAGGATAAATCCAAGGAAAAATATGCAAAGACACATATTAATCAAAATATCAAAAATTAAATACAAAATATTAAGAGCAGCAAGGGAAAAGCAACAAATAACATACAAGGGAATCCCCATAAGGTTAACAGCTGAGCTTTCAGCAGAAACTCTGCAAGCAAGAAGGGAGTGGCAGGACATATTTAAAGTGATGAAAGGGAAAAGCCTACAACCAAGATTACGCTACCCAGCAAGGATCTCCTTCAGATTCCACGGAGAAATTAAAACCTTTACAGACAAAAAAAAGCTAAAAGAATTCAGCACCACCAAACCAGCTTTACAGTAAATGCTAAAGGAACTTCTCTAGGCAGGAAATACAAGAGAAGGAAAAGACCTACAAAAACAAACCCCAAACAATTAAGAAAATGGTAATAGGAACATACATATCGATAATTACCTTAAATGTAAATAGATTAAAGGCTCCATCCGAAAGATATAGACTGGCTGAATGGATACAAAAACAAGACCCATATATATGCTGTCTACAAGAGACTCACTTCAGACTAGGGACACACACAGACTGAAAGTGAGGGGATGGAAAAAGATATTCCATGCAAATGGAAATCAAAAGAAAGCTGGAGTAGCAATTCTCATATCAGACAAAATAGACTTTAAAATAAAGATTATTACAAGAGACAAAGAAGGACACTGTATAATGATCAAGG
>NW_020173710.1:246116-259357 GCF_003031525.2 Neophocaena asiaeorientalis asiaeorientalis | reverse complement strand
TAATATGGGAAAGGAAATAGTTAATCAAGTCCAGGAAGCACAGAGAGTCCCACACAGGATAAATCCAAGGAAAAATATGCAAAGACACATATTAATCAAAATATCAAAAATTAAATACAAAATATTAAGAGCAGCAAGGGAAAAGCAACAAATAACATACAAGGGAATCCCCATAAGGTTAACAGCTGAGCTTTCAGCAGAAACTCTGCAAGCAAGAAGGGAGTGGCAGGACATATTTAAAGTGATGAAAGGGAAAAGCCTACAACCAAGATTACGCTACCCAGCAAGGATCTCCTTCAGATTCCACGGAGAAATTAAAACCTTTACAGACAAAAAAAAGCTAAAAGAATTCAGCACCACCAAACCAGCTTTACAGTAAATGCTAAAGGAACTTCTCTAGGCAGGAAATACAAGAGAAGGAAAAGACCTACAAAAACAAACCCCAAACAATTAAGAAAATGGTAATAGGAACATACATATCGATAATTACCTTAAATGTAAATAGATTAAAGGCTCCATCCGAAAGATATAGACTGGCTGAATGGATACAAAAACAAGACCCATATATATGCTGTCTACAAGAGACTCACTTCAGACTAGGGACACACACAGACTGAAAGTGAGGGGATGGAAAAAGATATTCCATGCAAATGGAAATCAAAAGAAAGCTGGAGTAGCAATTCTCATATCAGACAAAATAGACTTTAAAATAAAGATTATTACAAGAGACAAAGAAGGACACTGTATAATGATCAAGGGATCAATCCAAGAAGAAGATATAACAATTGTAAATATTTATGCACCCAACATAGGAGCACCTCAATACAGAAGGCAAATACTAGCAGCCATAAAAGGGGAAATCGACAGAAACACAATCATCATAGGGGACTTTAACAGCTCACTTTGACCAATGAACAGATCATCCAAAATGAAAACAGATAAGGAAACACAAGCTTTAAATGACACATTAAACAAGATGGTGTTTATTTTTATAGGACATTCCATTCAAAGAAAACAGAATACACTTTCTCCTCAACTGCTCATGGAACATTCTCCAGGATAGATCATATCTTGGGTCACAAATCAAGCCTTGGTAAATTTAAGAAAATTGAAATCATATCAAATATCTTTTCCAATCACAATGCTATGAGACTAGATATCAATTACAGGAAATAAACTAAAAAATACAAACACATGGACGCTAAACAATACGCTAGTAAATAACCAAGAGATCACTGAAGAAACCAAAGAGGAAATCAAAAAATACCTAGAAACAAATCACAATGAAAACACGACAACCCAAAACCTATGGGATGTAGCAAAAGCAGTTCTAAGAGGGAAGTTTATAACAATACAATCCTACCTCAAGAAACAAGAAACATCTGAAATAAACAACCTAACCTTACACCTAAAGCAATTAGAGAAAGAAGACCTGAAAAAAACTAACGTTTGCAGAAGGAAAGAAATCATAAAGATCAGATCAGAAATAAATGAAAAAGAAATGCAGGAAACAATAGCAAAGATCAATAAAACCAAAAGCTGGTTCTTTGAGAAGATAAACAAAATTCATAGACCATTAACCAGATTCATCAAGAAAAAAAGGGAGAAGACTCAAATCAACAGAATTAGAAATGAAAAATGAGAAGTAACAACTGACACTGCAGTAATACAAAGGATCATGAGAGATTACTACAAACAGCTATATGCCAATAAAATGGACAACCTGGAAGAAGTGGACAAATTCTTCGAAAAGCACAACCTTCCGAGACAGAACCTGTAAGAAATAAAAAATATAAACAGACCAATCACAAGCACTGAAATTGAAACTGTGATTAAAATTCTTCCAACAAACAAAAGACCGGGACCAGGTGGATTCACAGGCAAATTCTATCAAACGTTTAGAGAAGAGCTAACACCTATCCTTCTCAAACTCTTCCAAAATATAGCAGAGGGAGGAACACTCCCAAATTCCTTCTACGAAGCCACCATCACCTTGATACCAAAACCAGACAAGGATGTCACAAAGAAAGAAAACTACAGGCCAATATCACTGATGAACATAGATGCAAAAATCCTCAACAAAATACTAGCAAACAGAATCCAACAGCACATTAAAAGGATCATACACCATGATCAAGTGGGGTTTATTCCAGGAATGCAAGGATTCTTCAATATATGCAAATCAATCAATGTGATAAACCATATTAACAAATTGAAGGAGAAATACCATATGATCATCTCAATAGATGCACAAAAAGCTTTTGACAAAATTCAACACCGATTTATGATAAAAACCCTCCAGACGGTAGGCATAAAGGGAACTTATCTCAACATAATAAAGGCCATATATGACAAACCCACAGCCAACTTTGTTTTCAGTGGTGAAAAACTGAAAGCATTTCTACTAAGATCAGGAAAAAGACAAGGTTGCCCACTCTCACCACTATTATTCAACATAGTTTTGGAAGTTTTAGCCACAGCAATCAGAGAAAAAAAGAAATAAAAGGAATCCAAATCAGAAAAGTAGAACTAAAACTGTCACTGTTTGCAGATGGCATGATACTATACCTAGAGAATCCTAAAGATGCTACCAGAATACTACTAGTGCTAATCAATGAATTTGGTAAAGTAGCAGGATACAAAATTAATGCACAGAAATCTCTTGCATTCCTATACACTAATGATGAAAAATCTGAAAGAGAAATTATGGAAACACTCCCATTTCCCACGGCAACAAAAAGAATAAATTACCTAGGAATAAACCTACCTAAGGAGACAAAAGATCTGTATGCAGAAAACTATAAGACACTGATGAAAGTAATTAAAGATGATACAAACAGATGGAGAGATATACCATGTTCTTGGATTGGAAGAATCAACATTGTGAAAATGACTATATTACCCAAAGCAATCTGTGGATTCAATGCATTCCCTATGAAACTACCAATGGCATTTTTCATAGAACTAGAACAAAAAAATTCACAATACATTTAGTCATGATGTCTCCTTATTATCCTATAGTCTGTGATAGTTACTTGGTCTTTTCTTTTATGACCCTGACGTTTTGAAGAATATTGGTGAGGTATTTTGTAAAGTGCTGCTCAGGCAAGCCCTCAGTTTAGATTTATCTGATGTTTTCTAATGATTAGACTGAATTTATGAGTTTTTGGAAAGAACACCATGGAGGCATTGTGCCCTTCTCAGTGCATCATATCAAGAGGTACATAATGTTAATCTTGATTGCTTGGTTAAGATGGTGTCTGTCACTATTAATTTACTATTCTTTTTTCTTTGTAATGAATATATATTTATGGGGAGATAGTTTGAGGCTATGTGAATACTTTGTGTCTTCTTAAACTTTTGCTTACTAATCTGGATATTTACCAGTGAATTTTGCCTGTAGCAATTATTACTATAGTATTCTAATGATTTCTATCGTTACTTGCACATTTATTACTTGAAATTCTTCTGTAAGGGAGATTTGTTCCTTCTCCTTTATTTATTTATTCAATTATTTTTTAATAAAATTTTTTATTTGAAATTATTTTAGACTCCCAAGAAGTTACAAAAATAGTACAGTGACTTTCCATGTAACCTTCCTCCAAAGATGGTATCTTACATAAGCATAGTAGAGTACCGAAACCAGGAAACTGACATTGGTACAAAATATACTGTTAACTATAAAATTTATTGGATTGCACTAGTTTTTTAATTAATTTTTATTGGAGCGTAGTTGCTTCACTAGTTTTTATATTCTCTCTCTTGTGTGTGTGTAGTTCTATGAAATTTTATTGTATGTATAGATTTGTGTAACCCCACCACAGTCAGGATACAGACCAATCATTTATTTATATCATTAAGGATGCATTGATATTTATTTTATTTTTTTGGATATAATACTATCATCATTTATTTTCTGTTTAAATTGTCCAACTTTGGCTACTGGACACTCTTTTGGGTTGACTACTGTGTCCTTTTAACCTAAAACCATCATTTTTTTTAAAAAGAACACCTAAATTCTTGGCACCAAGATCATCTTGTATTTTTCCTAACGTAGCTCTAGAATCAAACATTTCTCCAAGGATCCCTGATCCCTTTTATTGGAGAGTTGTATTTAGAAACCATGATCTGTGTGCTCGGTATACTTATTGCTACTGTGATATCCCTCTTAGAAGGCCCTCTCCGTCTATATACTGATAGCTAGGAAATTTTATATACACATCTATCTATCTATCTGCCTACCTACATACCTACCTATCTATCTAAGTTCCAATACAGCACCACAGAATTCCTTCTAGCGTTCCCCCTTTGCTTATTTATAATTTCTTTTACCAATAATGAGAAATCTGGATTTTGTTATCTACAGTATATTTCCTTATTTGTTCATCCCTAGCATACACATAAAGTAGTTTCAGAATTGCTGACCCATAGAACTATAAGAAACAAGACTGACCAACTTTTAAAACACGAATGCTTCCAGGAGGTATAAAAGCACTAAATGAATTTATACTAACGTATAAGTAACTATGAGGCCCTCTTAGGAGGGATAACAGATAGCAGTAGAAACTGAAATGATGGGGTTTTGGTTGAAGAAAACAGTGCTGGAAAGGAATGAAGGAAAGGAAACTGAAAGGCAGAGGACAAATGCTGCCTCCTTCCTGCTTTGACTAAGGTATAAATTTGATCATGTGGCTCTCATAGTCTGGAAATTCCTAAACTCTCCATCTCTGTGATGCTCGCCCAGATACAAGAGAGCTGGCAACAAATACCTGACTTTTGGAAAAAACATATGGCATGGTACTGAGTAGTAGACATTAAGCTATATATCTGCCTGTGGTACTTTGGCTGCCTTTGGCAACTTTGATTTGCATCCAGCAGTGATGCTTTGGCATATGCTGAAGTATTGCTGTATATCCATCCAGTGGCAGTGCAATAAAAGGAGGAAGAATGAAAAGCAATAAAAAAAAATACTGTCAAACAACTGTTGAAAGGAAGATAGCAAGTATAACAAAGCAGCCAGAGACACATCCTCTAATTGTTATTCCAGACAGTAACCAGTTTTCTAGGTGGGTTAAGGCAGCAATAAATATTGAGGACAGCCTTCCATGAATCTAATCTCCTTGTGCCTTCACCAACTTAGTCTATTCTTTACACAATTCAAGAGGGTTAGTAACAGAAGCTTCAATAAATCCCAAATCAATAATTGTTTCCTGTCCTCATCATCATATGCTATACTCCACTCCCTCTGCCATATATACTTTCAGGAAGACCTAGAACATTATGAGCATATTTTTCAGTTGCTGATTGATAAGGCAATGTTGGAAAATATGTACTTTTGGGAATTCCAGGGCGGTCCAGTGGTTAGGACTCCATGCTTTCACTGCCGAGAGAGCAGATTCAATCCCTGGTTGGGGAACTAAGATCCCGTAAGCCGTGCAGTGCAGCCAAAAAAAAAAAAAAAAAAGGTCTTTTAAAAATCATATACACTTGGCTTCAAATCTTGGATCCAACAGCTACTCCTAGCTCTCTGAAGTCCATGAAGCCTCAATTTCCTTATGTGTAAAATATCTCATACTGCGGCAGAGACTAGGTAGAGGTTAACCAATCCCATTTCCTTTACCTGACTATACAGAAAGAATATTTCCCAGTCTCCCTTTAAATGAGGTAGTAGCATTTGACTGGGTTCTGGCCATTGCAATAATATGGACAGAAATGATGTATACCACATCCAGACCTGGCCATGAAACAGCCCATGTGATCCTCCATGCTCTCTCTCTTGACTTGTTGACTAATGGAATGCAGAGCAGCTAGTACAGAATTCTGAGGAAACCTCATATCATGGGGAATGATGAAATACACAGAGCCTGTGTCCCTGAGTCACTTGCTTGGAGGAGAACTCTATGGAAAGCCAGCCACCAATATCTGAATAGGCTGAAATATGAGTGAAAAAAAATTGTAGCATGCCAAAAAGATTATGACACTGCTTGTATTACTTTTGTATATTTTAATATATTTTAATATACTATATATATTTATATTGGTATATTGCTCATATTACCTTGATTAGTACATACCTGTTTCTATTATTCAATAAGATATTATTGGTAAAGCACCTGGCACATGGTAGGGCTTAACATTTATTGACATAAAATCTGACATAAAATATAGACTTACAGGGAAACAAAAGTTAGTTCGAAGTGTGTCTGTTTGTTGGCAAGGACAATGAAACTACATTCCCTAGTTCTTCCCCCAGCTTCTTATTTCTGACTATTTTACTTGAAAATATCTGGAGATTTTTATTTCTAAATCATTTTGTCTTACCTTCATAAATTTTGATTTCCAGTTTCAGGGTTTATATTGTCATTTTTCCTATATATTGATTTTATTCCCTAAAATCTGGGGAATTACTTTGGAAGATAGAGACTTGTTTTTTGCCTGAACTCCAGATGAATTTCAGCTAACTCTAGGTCAGATCAGGTACCTTTCCCTCTACCTCTTACACATCATCAATCCCTTGGTTATTATCATAGGGTGAAACACTGACTAGGGAAAGCATATCATTCTAACATTCCTGATTAATTTGACCACAAAAGGCCTTAAAGTTTCTCTCAGCCACCAGGCAGAAGTACTTTAGCTCCAGAAATGATTTGTGTAACTGTCCTTGTTTATAGAGTGTTTCTGATGCCATCTCTCTTCTTTCAGAGATATTTTCCTTCTTTCTACAAGACAGAAGGAAGAGAAAGGACACCATCAAGTCTATGTTATACACTTCATAACTGAAAATTTCTGCAGCCAGTCTGTTTGTTTGGTTTTTTTTCATAGAACCTTCAAAGCTTCTGTTATTTATGTTTTTACCTGGAATGGATGACTGGGCCCACTTAACATTTTCCTATATAGGTAATTCTCTTATCAGCGCCAAAGCATTGGCCTGGAAGCCTTAATATTGGACAAATTGACCCATCGAGAGTGTTTTGCAAGTCTACACCTGCTCAGGTTTTCATCTATGAGAAAGAGAAGATCTCTCAGCACCAAATAAATATTAAAGTAACAGTGGGAAGCAAAATAAAGATGCTTTCAGATTATATGCCTTGAATTCTGATGGTTCAATGCACCACTTATATTGATTTATCCCACTTATAAAAGAAGTATATTTTAATACTTTCCCTGAATACCTTAGAACAGCAGCCCCCAACCTTTTTTGGCACCAGGGAATGGTTTCGTGGAAGACAATTTTTTCACAGACCAGGAAGGGGGGCGATGATTCAGGTGGTAAGGTGAGCGATGGGGAGCGGCAGATGAAGCTTTTTGCTCACTCGCCCTCCGCTCACCTCCTGTTATGCAGCCCAGGTCCTAACAGGCCACGGACCAGTACTGGCCTGCAGCCTGGGGGCTGGGGAGCCCTGTCTTAGAACAGCATCAGCTGCATCTGGGAACTTGTAGAAATGTTAATTCTTAGGCCTCACCACAGACCTTTTAAATCAGAAACCCTGGGAGTGATAAATCCTGAGTCCTCAACACAAGGGAAAAAATTGTTTTTCTATTTCTTTAATGTTCTGTCTATTAATATGAGATGATGGATGTTCACTAATCTTATTGTGGTGATCATTTCATGATGTTTGTAAGTCACATCATTTGTGCTGTATGCTTTAAACTTATACAGTGCTCTATGTCAATTATATCTCAATAAAATTGGAAGAAAATAAAAAGAAAGAAAGAAACCCTGGGAGTGGGGCATAGCAAGCTGTGGTTTAGCAAAGCCTCCAGGTGATTCTGAGGCTGTGGCCAAAATTTGAGTTATTGCCTTAGAAAGTACTGTGAAGATAAGGCAATGGATCTAAGAATGGATCTATTCTTCTACCCAAATATATACCATGAGGTTAGTCTGTACAATTCCTAAAAGTGTTTAATCTTTATTCCAAGTTGGCATCTGTCAATAGGTTTCAGCAGTGCAAAAGCAGTTAACCTGGATATGGGTTCTCTATGACACAGGGGTTGAGTTTCTCTAAAGTTGTATATAAATCAGTAGTTTTAAATTGAGTATAATCTTCTGTTGACTTCCTTATAACTCTCTTATGTGTTATATTTTCTATTCTTCCATTAATACTGGTTTTTAACACGTGCATTTTCACTTTTTCTGTCCATCAGCCTTTCTGTCAAACATTTAATAATCTGTAAATAAATGCAGAGATGCACTATGGAGTTCAAGAAACTTTCTGTAATTAGTCAAGTGAAGAGGAAGTCAAGTGAAATGCAAATAATGACTTATTACTTGTCAAATATCTATTGTTCTTAAAGCTGGGCATAGCTTTATAATATTATTTTGACTAATTATAAAAGGTTGAAAAACAACATTCTGGAACAGATTAATTTTGCTCACCCTGGCATCACAGAACTATACGAAAGCCTCCCGGAAATGAAGTTTCCACCCATCTTTAACAGTTTACAATCATTTAGCCATTCTGGAAGTGTGAAGTAAAAGGAAAACTACTTCTCTCACTTGTGGCTGAGGGCAGGCTTGCCTTTCAGAGAGCTAGGAGCCTCTTTTTCTTTTTCTTCTTCAGCCTTAATCCCATCAGTACCCTAAACACATATGCTGATGTGAGACATCAACTTACAACACTGGGTCTGTCATCCTAATTACACTGCAAAGGAGTCCTCTCAGGGAAGGTCATACAGGCTACAGAGCAAACAGAAAGGTCATACAGGCTACAGAGCAAACGAGTAAGGGCCGCACAGCTCCTAAGAGACACCATTCATAAGCTGGAGTAAGCATGAATGAAGCATTATTCTTTTGGTGGAAATACTGAAAAGGTTGACCTCGGTGGAATGAGTACAAATTTGCATAATGCTTCATTTCCTTAGAGCAACTCAAGGGTTGGTAACCATTACATGAGGCCAGACAACATCACTGAGAAGATTAATGGGACTCGGGTGTCATTACTTCCAAATGGAGAGGAGTCATGCCAAGGTCACTGCAAGGTTGATCGAGGAAAAGATGTTTGCTCATTGGAATGGGTGATTTATCTCTCAGGCTGACAGGGTAAAAGGAAACCAATTGCACATCACTAAATGTTACACTGTCCAGTAAGGCCGCTTCATGTTAAAAAGCATAACTGGGTGAGGCATGGTATGGATGAGATTTGTAAAAACTTGCTGGTTTACATCATTTGGCAAGGACCATGGTATGAAAACCCTTTAGCCAATGAAGAGTTATTTGTCTCTCTTTTTATCATAGAAAGAAAAAAAAAAAAGAAACAAAAGAATAAAATTCAAATTTTTGCTGCAGAGTCTTGGCTCCAATTCTCCGTGTAACATGTTGATAAATTGGTTGATTTACTTCCTTAATGCAGCATCAAAATAGCCCCAGGGGCTTAGGTGAAAGTGAGGTGGAAGACTTAACCCAAACAGTGTCAATGAAATACCAATGAGCAGTTAGTCTCTTAACGGGGATCAACCCCACAAAGATGTATTGATAAGTGGTTTTCCACAGAGGACATTTTCTGATCACTGAATCCTCCTGCTGTGCACCCTTGTCCCGGCTTAGAATCAAAACGACAGCTAACGATGTCAGCTCCCGACCGAATTTTCCAGGGCTCGAACCCGTGTCCCCTGCATTGGCAGGCAGATTCTCAACCACTGCGCCACCAGGGAAGCCCGAAAGTTGGTATTTTTAATGGAGAGAACGTGCAGACTAACTATATTAAGTCTGTCAGTATGAAGGAGCAGAAAAGGACCCACCTTTCCTGTTCACTACCAGCCATCCTAACACCCTTCACAGGACTTCAGGTTTCTCTGGCCAGATGCAATACTCAGGGTCACCAGAGTCACAAACATTGAGCTCACCTGAATACAGTTTCTAGTAAAAGTACTCCAGACTCTGAATGATGATTGAGGCAATATTTTATAAATCGAATTAACCTCAGGACAAGCTCTGGGTACCACTGTAGTTCAGACTGTAGTTAGGGTACTTTTTTCATAAAGAAATCTGCTTGTAAATATTTTGTGGTTCTTTATCCCTAACTGTGGAACAGTAGAACTGCCTTGATAATTGGGTTGGACAGAGGCACAGTATGTGACTCTGAGGGTTATCTTCCCGGACCGGGGCACGAACCCGTGTCCCCTGCATGGGCAGGCGGACTCTCAACCACTGCGCCACCAGGGAAGCCCATAATGAAGGTTTTTTACGACATAACCTCACTATTATTTTTAAATAGAAGGGGGTAATCCAGAACCCAGAATGAATCCCTAAACATTGATATTGTTTACTATTTGGTTTTGTAGCTCATTTGATGTCTATTACTTGTAATTTCAAGGTGAAGTCTAATTAAACACAACATTGTAAATCAACTATACTTCAATAAAATTTTTTAAAAAAAGGTGAACTCTAATGGTCTCACATTTCAAAAAGAAAAGGCAACTGTGATAGAAAGAGGAATAATATGAAAGATTGAGATTGTTTTTATGGAACTTACATAGACTCTTAGAAGCAAAATTATTCTGAACAGATGGTTAGCACTTTGAGAGCAGGATTTATATAGCATTGATCTCTCGATACCTAGAGAAAGCCTGGAAAATAGAAGAACTCAAGAAATAATTCTATATGAATGAAAGAATGCCTGAATGAATGGGTGCATACAATATCATAAGCTTGTAGGGCTCTCATCTGAAGGGCAGAATGCTGTTTTAGCCAAACCATTTCCATATCTCTAAAGTAATTTTCATGTTTATTCAGTATCTGGGAAAGACAATTAAAAAAATAACAAAAATAATACCCCTAATCATAGTGACAACTGCAACCCATGAACATTTCAAGGTTATTGGGTTTGCATGACTAAATACGTAAAAGGAAATGACAAGTTGTTCCCGTAAGAGGAAACACAGGTAAAAAAATAGGAGAGATGGAGGTTAAAAGGACACAGTATTTAAATATGAAATCATCTAATTATTTTTACTCTCCCTCTGGTATTTGTAATAGTTTGTCTGTCAGGAGTTTTCACTTTGTTTTCTCTTCTCTGACTACCGAATGTGCTGTGCTGCCTCTGTGGATTTTCCTTAGTGTCTGCCCTCATTCCTTTGCATGGACAATTCCATTTTCTCCAGCCAAGGCCTCGGAAAAGATGATGGCTATGACAGTGCAGGTACCACACAGTTTTCACTCTGGCAGAGTATAAAATCCTGATTTTTCTCAGAATATTGGCAGAGACAAGATATTTACTTAGTTCTCTTTCTGTGCTCTATTAAAGCTCATATGTGGCTCAGGCTATCCTGACACTGTCTCTGAAAATTAAATCTTCTATAAAGCATCACCTTGCCATGCACTGTTTTTATCCGTGTTCTATAAATTAGGAATAACAACACTTGGTGTCTGGGATTCATTGACTTCATGATCTTGACACATTTCCAGGGGTAACAATCAGTCTAATAGAAAAGTCAGAACTTCCAAATCATGTCTAAATTTATAGATATGCCCTTATCACCTTCTGTGAGAATGGGCAGAGGCAAGAACTCTCTAAATAAATGCCCCAAAGTAATAACCCTAGACAACAAAATAAAATACTTCAAGGGAAACAATTTGAGTGATATACTTCCAGCTGTCTAGTGTCTGTCCACGATACATGACATGATAAAAATCCTCTACCATCAACATAATGTTGAATACTAATTAAAGCAAAGATTGCGCGTCCCCTCCATGCTCTCCATTTATGGCCTTTCCACTGCGGTAACTTCTCTAGTTTGATTATCAGACCTATAGCTCACTCCTCACTAATGGACTTCAGAGACAATGAACTCTCCACAAAGAATGACCTAAACAGAAACTTGAATGATGCCATATGACACACAGGATGGAAAGTAAAGAGAGAAAAGGGCTTATTGATTTTTGTCCTCCTGTCCTCTCACTTCTCATTCTATTATCCAGAAAGAAACACTAAAGGTTTACTTGTAATTAGCAGTGATTCCTCCCCTTCTGCAAACCATCTCGTCAATGTCCCTCACTATCGGTTACTTGATTTTCTGAAATTTGGTCTGTCATTTTTCTTCTCAATCCCCAAGTACCCTTCATGTCAGCTGCTATAGTAATGTCTGAGATTAAGCAGTGCGTTTAAGTGGCAAAGGCTACTATATATGTGTAGACAGCTAAATAGAGACTGCATTAAATGATGTAGAAGGGATTTGGAAGACCTTGCAGAACTTTCCTGAAACCCAATTCATATTCCTATGATCCATTTCATAACTGTGTACCCCAGCTTCCAATCTCAGCTTTCTTTCTACATTACGGCTTTGGAAAGTCCTCACTAGACTCTCAGCATCTTCCCTTGAAATTTCTTTCCCTCCCTTGTCTTGATATTGCTTCTCAGTATATGCCTTGTGTCTGTCTTCTATAAATGGCTCCGGATGTATAGCTAAACCTCACACAGAACAAAGAATGAAGGAAAATTAATTTATTACTAAACAAATACTCTTAAAGCATGGATCTCCAGCCAATTTCTCCTTCTGAGCTCTCTAGTCCCAAAAGTCCAATAGGACATCTCCACTTTGAATGTCTTATATGCAGTAAGATAAACCTTCCATATCCAAAACTGAACTCTTCTCCTCAGCTCAATCTCTCCTTCAATGTCTCAGGGCATGGCCATGCCATCCCCCTATATTCTATATTCTGTATATTTTTATATGCATACCTGATCTTTTCACTTCTCTGACGGTATCCCTTCATCATCTCCCCATTGATCCTGAACGCTACCTCCCCACTGATCCTGAACGCTACCCCCACACACACATACACACCCAGTCCCAGGCAAGGTGGCAAGATGGTAAACACATAGATGCTCAAATATGTGTTTGAATTAACAGAC
The DNA here is from genome assembly GCF_003031525.2 of Neophocaena asiaeorientalis asiaeorientalis. Classification (NCBI taxonomy): domain Eukaryota; kingdom Metazoa; phylum Chordata; class Mammalia; order Artiodactyla; family Phocoenidae; genus Neophocaena; species Neophocaena asiaeorientalis. The sequence goes on along the minus strand of NW_020173710.1, from coordinate 246,506 downwards.
TAAAACCAAAAATTTCTGCCTTTTACTTTGGTGATTTTTCAAATCCATTTATTCCATAGGACATATTGAGTGAATACTACATGAAAGAATCTAAGTGCTAGAATGCATAGAATCCTGGCAATCACAGAATAGTCCATGTGGAAATTATCTTAAAGATCTGTTAAGCCTAACCCTTCATCTTACGTATGGGTAAGCTGAAGCTCAGAGAGGAAAGTTAATTGCTCAAAGTCACGTAGTAAATTACTGGATGGTTTCACACCCATATGGCTAAGTATGTATAGCTGCTAATTTTTAGCAACCACAGAAGATAACATTTAGATCTACGCCAGCTAGTGTAAAATTTACATTTCTCTTTGGCACTCAGACTTTTATTTTTTGTCACTCCTTTTT
>NW_020173710.1:225637-245941 GCF_003031525.2 Neophocaena asiaeorientalis asiaeorientalis | reverse complement strand
ATTTTTTTTTTTTTTTTCTCTCCTTTTTTTTTTTTTTTTTTTTTTATTTTATTTTTTTTTTGTTGTCACTCCTTCTTAATTTGTAACTTCCAATTTAGTGTAACTATATAAAATAACTTATATCCATCAATACTGCTCCATTCTCGCACAATTGAAAGTTGAACCTCTATCATAGGTGTGTCTTATGCTTATACCACTTAAATAAATTGGAAAATGCCAGAAACAGTACTGTACTAGAAACTTACTTTGGAATTGGGTCATTCTGGGTTTGAATCATGCTTCTGCCATTTTCTTGTTCTGGAGACTCAAATTAATTCTCTGAACCTCAGCTTCCTCATCTATGAAATGAAGATAATAGTAACTACCTCATAGTGTAGTTCTAAAAATAAATTGAAATAATGTGTTACGTTGAACTATATGCAATTTCTATTTATGTAGATCAACAAGGGTCAAAGGTGGCACTTTTATACTTCAATCTAATAGAGCAGTGTGCCTGGCATCTAGCATATGCTCAATAAACAGTGGTTATTATGATATTTTTAAAGAATGAAAGGGGACAAAATATTGGTCTATGAAGTACATGCATGGAACACATTTAAATTTTTTTTTAAGTTCTTTACCACCCTAGTAAACAAGAAATGTTCCTCATCGAATATGAGTATCATTTCTAAAATTTTACATGGACAGTGGAATTACATGGAATTTTTGAAATCCTAGGTTTTGTGGGAATAGGCAGATTCCTGTATTTCAGCATTTTCTTTCAGATCCTCCCCCCTCAACCTTACTTATCAATCGGATTGTATCAGTTCCTCATAGGTAGTTCTTAACAGCTATGATGAAATTCATTAACACCCCTTTAACATTCCAATTTGCATTAATAGACAACAAGGTTCGCATCATTATCGAGAGCATAAATGTAATAGCCTCACCAGTGGACTTGAGGCCTCTCTTTAGTTCACCATCAACAGATACGGAACTTTTCCACAATGATAAGTTTTGTTTGTTTCTTTGTAACTTAAAAGTTTCTCTTCCCATGGAAAACACATAGGCCATAATTTCAACTTTCCCCCTGTTCTTCCTATAACTACATTTTTATCATTCATTTTATCTGTAAGTTATTGTGCTTTCATTTTTTGTTTTGAGAATGAGTTCTGCTCCTAAATCTAATTCCATCAAATATATTGATCAAATAAATATGTTTATCTACGTAGTAAAAGTCAAACCTCATTAATTTGAGGGAGAGCTAAAAATGTTTCTACCACATCAAGTATTTCTGTAAAATCCTTCAGAACTTTGGAAGTGTTAGATAGTATCTCATTTTGTAAGACATATTCAATAAAAAGTCAGCATTATGGAGAAATTATTGATAGAGCAAGTATCATGAAGCTGGAACAAAATCTCAAGTTCACATAAGCTAAGACCATGGGATAAAAAGAGTATTTTCAGCTGCTCCTCTCCCTCTGCTGTAAAAGAAAACAAAAACTCCTTCATTGCTGTTATATGGTAAAAAACACATTAATTCAGTACCCATTTATTCAAAATAGTACAGAACAAAAATAATCTTCTTCAACAAACTAAATATAAATCTAAACCCAGTTAACTGAAAGTCAAATTAATAAGATTGCCCTGCTTGTGAATATGGTTCCCTTTTAGATTTCCTTTGTTAAAGACAGTTCAATGGCTTTCTGGGCAATGTGCTTCTAAGACAAAGTGCTGAATTAGCCAGTGGACTGGAGAAATCATGGTGAATTAGAGTGCCATGGTAAATTACCTGACAGGCTATTCTATTACTTCACTTTGAATGTCTTTAAGCTGTGAAATTTGGTTTTAAAGCATTCTTAAGAGGCAGATAAGCTATTAGGTACCTTTAAAACCTTTGGCCCAATGGTTGTCAATCCTGTCTGCACATGAGAACCAACTGGAGAAGTCCAAAAAACCCCATGCCCAGCCACACTCCATACCAATTAAACTGGAATCTCTAGAGCTGGGCCTGGACACCATATTTTAAAAGCTTCATAGGAGCTCCTAATGTGAAATAAGGTTGATAACTACAGATCTAGCCCCATTGGCCAGTGGAACAGCTGTGGCTCATGAACTAGCTCTGAAACAAAATTGTAAACTAATTTTAGCAATGACAACTGGGATAATTGTGCAGGCTCCCAAGGTGTCTACTTTGAAAGTCAATGTTCATTAGCATACACGTTGTTGTTGAAGTTGGTCTCATTATTTTTCAGTCCTTTCTCATACATAAAATTAGGGTTTTTATACACTTCAACATGAAAGTAAAAGAGGGAGGAAGAATTTGTGAAAGGATAAAGACATTTGGAATCCACAAGTTTGATGAAAACACATGGAAAATATAACTAGAATTACTGGAGCTGACATTCAAAAATACTTCGTTCTCTTCACTACATTTCTATCCAAGTTGTTGAGTTAGAATATCCATGGTATAAAAGGCGGATTTCTAAAATATGCTATTAATTTAGGTAGTGAATGTCACAGAGAGAAAAGCATTTTGTAAATAAGTGACTCAATTTTTCTTTATCTGGTCCAACAATGATCTTCTATTTCTCATTCAAAAAGTGATACCATCTCTCATCATAAAAAAAGAATAATGTCATGTCAACGACTGCAGAAGCCAAATGTTAGAATCTAGATAAGAACAGGTCAGGAAAAAAAAAAGGATTATGTCATATACTTTTACTGCATGAATCCATTTGCTTTATTCTTTACAATTTTGAGAAAAACACCTGAGGTCACAATAGGCTAAACTTTCCTTACGTAAAGAGAAAACATATTTAAATTCTCAAACTAATGGCTTTAAAAACTGATTAAAAAATTGCTCCTTCCCCAGACATTAAAAATGTGAGAACTAACTCAGAAGCAAAAGGAAAACTGATCAACATAGAGGGGATTCAAGCATCAGAAATGCTGTTGGATAAGATGAACTTTAATATTCCTGCCAACCCAAAAGACACACAATTCCAAAAGAAAATACTCTGATCTTAATCTTAGCAACATAAACAAAACTGCTATATTATTTTCCACTTACAGTTTTGGTATTAAATTTTTACCTCATGCTAGTTTCTATGCAACTTGAGTCTCTGGACAATGTCAAACTAGGGGATAAATTATACGAATTTGCTTAAAGTGGAAATTACCTTTTCCCGAAAATACTTTTGGAATATACCACTTTCCTGTAATCTTTGGGTCTAGCTTCAGAGTACCAAAAAGTGCCTCTGACAGTTTAAAGCCGTGATTCTTAACCTGGGGCTCATAGATGAGTATCTAGGGATCCATAAATAAACTAGGATTGTTATGAAAAATTTGTCTGGGGCAATCATCCATAAGTTTCACATGATTTTTAAGGAGTTTGTGAACTCAATAAGATAACAAGTACTAGTCTACAAGATCCCATCTGGAATAATCAGTGATCAGAGCAAAATCTGTTTAGGTCAGGTTCAAGAACCAGGAACTCCAAGATTCCCACTTTGGAATCAAAGAAACAGGACTCGTCAGCCAGTTTAGGTAGGGAAGACTTGAATTCTGGGATGTAGAAGGTTTGTCCTGTCAAATGCCAGAGCTGAGAACAAGTCCATAAAGGAGATCCCTGAGGCTGATACATGTGCTCATAAATCCTTCAAAGAGACTGGGTGGGGAAACTAGTAAGACTTCATCTGCTGCAAGTCTAAAGGTAGGGACTTCAGGAAAGTATCGAGATTAAAAAGACCAAACAGGGGCCTCCCTGGTGGCGAAGTGGTTGAGAGTCCGCCTGCCAATGCAGGGGACATGGGCTCGTGCCCTGGTCCGGGAAGATCCCACATGCCGCGGAGCGGCTGGGCCCGTGAGCCATGGCCTCTGAGCCTGCGTGTACGGAGCCTGTGCTCCGCGGTGGGGGAAGCCACAACAGTGAGAGGCCTGCGTACCACAAAAAAAAAAAAGCAAACAGGCCTAGCCACCATGAGCATAATAAGGCAGTAATAATTGTTAAATGCACATTTTGTTCACATTTCACTTTAAAGAAAAAAATGCATTATCCATATTTGCAGTTCATTGCTGTTCCCTTAGATCAATTTCAGGTCTGTTTCAAGTGAAAGCATTTCAAAAAATTGATCCAAAGTTATAATTCTATCCTCTTCAATGCGCAGACTTATCTGTATTGTTATTAATCATCATTTATTAAATGCCCACATTGTTCTAAGTACTCTAGAGAACTAATGTACACATGGCCCCAAATTGATCTCTTGTTGCAGGTAGAAAGGTTAGGATGGTATATTGATTTCATTGTTAACTGATTCATTAAGTGCCTAGGTACTATAATTGTAAGCACGAGAGAAATTCACAAAAGATCGATAAATAACTTTGCACATTAAGATAATAATAATTGAACTTGGAGCTTGTTTGATAGGTCACTGTACATGAGGAAGGTGCTATGGATTCCACTTCACTATGCAATTCTCAAATCATACATATTAAAGAGATTTTGGATCCTGCCATATACATATATCCTATTCTAAGATTACAGTTCAAACTGCATTAGCCTTTCTAGTCATATTTTTAGCAGTTATCTGCCTTATTTTTTCCAAAGGCTAACTATCATCTTAGGTTTGTACTCAAAGAATATGAAACCCAGACTTTTAACCCTGAGATTTAAAGATTGTTCTCAGGAATGATATTAATTGCTATTTCAGGGTCAATATGAATTTTGCATTTTAGATGAGAATATTTAAAAATTTTTAAAGTTTTTCACATATAAAAATGTTGTCACATTTCTCCAAAGAAGATATACAGATTGCCATATTTACAATAGCCAGGACATGGAAGCAACCTAAGTGTCCATTGACAGACGAATGGATAAAGAAGATGTGGCACATATATACAATGGAATATTACTCAGCCATAAGAAGAAACGAAATTGAGTTATTTGTAGTGAGGTGGATGGACCTAGAGTCTGTCATATAGAGTGAAGTAAGTCAGAAAGAGAAAACAAATACCGTATGCTAACACATATATATGGAATCTAAAAACAAAACAAACAAAAAAAATGGTCATGAAGAACCTAGGGGTAGGATAGGAATAAAGAAGCAGACCTACTGAAGAATGGACTTGAGGACATGGGGAGGAGGAAGGGTAAGCTGGGACAAAGTGAGAGAGTGGCATGGACATATATACACTACCCATTGTAAAATAGCTAGCTAGTGGGAAGCAGCCACATAGCACAGGGAGATCAGCTTGGTGCTTTGTGACCACCTAGAGGGGTGGGACAGGGAGGGTGGGAGGGAGGGAGACGCAAGAGGGAGGAGATACGGGGATATATATATATGTATAGCTGATTCACTTTGTTATAAAGCAGAAACTAACACACCATTGTAAAGCAATTATACTCCAACAAAGATGTTAAAAAAAATGTAAGTCACGTCACCAAGTTGATGCATTTAAAACATGAAAATAGTTTAATGAAATGGATCACTCTAAAGCAATGGACAGAAAGTAAAATAAATCTGGAGGCAGAAACATGCACCTATATCTTGAGCCTTGTGTTTCAAAAGGTCAGCTCATTTGACCCTGGTTACTGAGCGAGCATTTGAACAAATCAACCAAGCCCCCTGGCTAACTGTGGAATTGGCCATCATCCATGGGTCACTTATTCCAGAGGTTTGACCACAGCACATGGTACCTTCTTTCTGTCTTTTCATCTACATTAGTCCATTTCTTCTTGCTATTCTCCCTAAAGAAATCAAGGACAATATTCCTTCATAAACTTGAAGATGATTAGGAATTCACTCCTCAGACTTCATTTGGCCTGACAAAATAAGTCCATTTGCATTTTTCCTTTCCTCCAATACACTATTTAAAAATATTTAGTATTTCTTCATATTCTTCTGAAATGTATTCACATTCTTCTGGCCATATGATTTTACAAAAGTTATTTAACCTCACTGGGCCTCAGTATACCTACACCTTAAAGGATATTAAGTATGCAATGAGGTAAGGCATGCAAAGATGCTTGTCCAAGTGCCTAACATATAATAAGCATTCAATAAAACTATACCTATGCTAATATTATTACTATTAATAAATAAAGAGAACCTCATAATGGGAATAGCACTCTAATAGCATGATGACCCATGCTTAACATAGGAGAGGACAGTACGGATACTCGATTGCCAAAAAAATTTGCAGGAATAAGAGGATGAAGGAATTGTGAGAAGTAAACGAGGAATCTTTGTAGTTTCTTCTCTGATAGAACCAGGGAAGGCCATGTAATTGTTGCCTAGAACTTTCTCCCTCTTATGGACTCCTCACCTATTTCCATTTAAGACACTCAGAGGTTTACCCAGGAGCATGTTTCCTCCCAAAGGGACACACCCAAGTGGAGCTTCCCACTACCCTCTGTTCATGTATCCACTCATTTTTCAAATAAGTGCACCACGTTTATCAGCAATAGCGATGTGATATTTATCTTTATAAAGTCCCTACCCTGTGACAGGCAGGCATTGCACTGTCTTGGTTAACTAACACACATAAAGGGCCTAGAGAGGTAAACAGAAAGCATTACCTTACCCATCTTATAGATTGAAAAACCAAGCTATATTCCATGTTTCTATCTTCAAAAAAAGCTCTCTCTATATGGACTATGTATTCCTTCTTAAGATACTACTCTCAGTCATATAAAGGGACACATCAAGTTTCCTCCAGTTTCCTCATTGGGTACCAGATGGAAATAGGCAAGATATCAGGGGCCATCCAACTTTTGTGCTCCTTTCATCTTCCATATAATCCTGGAGCAGCGATACTTTAAGTAGATCCACCACCACCGCTCTACCCACCCCAGAGCTGTCGCTCAACTTCCACAGGTGCAGGCTGGTGGGGGGAGACTAGCGCTCAGGATGATTATTCTAACTACCTGAGATGCCACTTGTTTGAGAAATGTAATCAGAATTCTCCCAATGTTTTGTTTATTTATTTAAATAACACCTGTCTGGCAGTCGTCACAACCCATTCAGAGCTTTTGATTTAGAAATAATGATAAACAGCTGCAACTCAGCCAGAACCTTTCCACCGAGAAACTATACATCTCTATTGCTGATAAACATGGTGCACTTTGTAATTATAAAAGGTAGCCATGACCAAGGGGCCCTCTTTATCAAAGAGGCTGTTTCATGCATCCAGAGAGACAGTTTTCCAGACAAATAACCCAAATCAATTTAGCCACTTCCCCTTCAAGGGACAAAAGACAAATTTCTCTGATGTTTCAAACCGAGCTGAAAGCTGTCACAAGTCCAACTGAGAGGCAAACTTAGTACAAATTGTGTTCACCCTAGCCATCAATTTCAAAAGCCCACTCCCTCTTCTTTTGTTCCATTACTCTTAGGTGAATACGCGTGCATTACTAGCAATATTTTCAGTAAAAGTTATCCCCAGATAGATTTTTGAAAGCCTTCCATTTGCTGCTGCACCTCCCACTTGGAAGACCTCAGCTGAAGAGCATAGCAAGGTTAACTTTGGGGAGAAGTTGCAGTCTGTCAAGACACCAATGGTTCAGAGGGCGCCAGCAAGAAGAGCTCCAACCCGGTGTTCAGACGCCTGATGCCTCCCAGATAAGAATCCATTTTCCCAATAGGTCAATCGAGTAGGAACATGCTTATTCAAGAGACAGTGCCAGAGAATGTCAGAGAGCCGGGCAAATGTGTTGGAGTCAAGGCATTCATCTGACTCATCACTGCAGCAGTTAAGAGGACAGGCACTTACCCTGGTTCAGTCTGGCCCAGGAGACTCCTCTATGCAATGCAGAAGGACTAAGAAGTGGGAGAGGATAGCCAGATTCACACAATCATATCACTGAACATTTATTAATACCCTTCATACTTCTGTTTTGCTATTTTTAAAAATTAATTTTTATTGCAGTATAGTTGATTTACAATGTTGTGTTAGTTTTAGGTGTACAGCAAAGTGAATCAGGTATACATATATGTATGTCCACTCTTTTTTAGATTCTTTTCCCATATAGGTCATTACAGATTATTGAATAGAGTTCCTTGGGCTATACAGTAGGTCCTTATTAGTTATCTAATTTACATATGGTAGTGTGTATGTGTCAATCTCAATCTTCCAATTTATCCCTCCCTGCCCCCTTGCCCCCTTGGTAACCATAAGTTTGTTTTCTACATCTGTGACTCTATTTCTGTTTTGTAAATAGGTTCATTTGTAACATATTTTTAGATTCCACATATAAGTGATATCATATATTAGTCTTTCTCTGTCTGACTTACTTCATTCAGTATGACAATCTCTACGCCCATCCATGTCACTGTAAAGGCATTATTTCGTTCCTTTTTATTGCTGAGTAATATTCCATTGTATATATGTACCACATCTTCTTTATCCATTCCTCCATCAATGGACATTTAGGTTGCTTTCCCTTCATACTTTTTAACTGTTCTTTCACATACAGTAATTTGAGTCTTACCACAGCTCCAGGTAGGAAAGCCATTCCAAGCTCCATTTTCAAAGATGAGGAAAGTGAGGCTTCCAAAGGTTAATGTAAGCAGCTCTTTGCAGGAAACCACCCTCAGCAGGAAGCCCTTTTCCTTGTCAGTTTAGCAAAGCTGTATTGTAACTAACTGTTAACCAGCCTCCCCCATGCTCTACTCCAGGAGTCCCCAATCCCCGGGCCGAGGACCCATACCGGTCCACAGCCTGTTAGGAACCTGGCTGCACAGCAGGAGGTGAGCGGCGAGCGAGGGAAGCTTCATCTGCCGCTCCCCATCGCTCCCCATCACTCGCATTACCTCCCAAACACCCCCTACCTCCCTGGTCCGTAGAAAACTTGTCTTCCACGAAACTGGTCCCTGTGCCAAAAAGGTTGGGGACCGCTGCTCTACTCATCTCCTGCCTGAGCACAGCTTTCAAGTCTTTTAATCACACAATACCTTGCCAAACTTGTCGGTTCTTTCTGTAGATCAAAGAAGTAGAAATGAAGAATAGGTAATTAACAGATGACCAGATCTCTTTCCTAGCTTCCCCTTCAGTAATCCAACAAACTGTGTGACCAAACTGTGTGAACAAGATAACATCTAGAGGAAGATCACGAGGAGTTGAAGAGCCTGCATTCAGTGGGGGATCATGACTCTGACCCTCCTATCTCAGTGATTAACTGAGATTACTTTCGCCCTTTCCTTTAAAACTTTCATGGCCGAGCAGAATCTTCAGAGGTGGTTCTTTGGGGACACTGAGTCCACCATCTCCCCAGGTTTCCCGCATTCTGATTAAAGACAATTTTTCCCCTCTACCAATGTTGAGTTTAATTTTGTAAGAGGCAAGCAACAGGGCCCAGTTCAATCGGTAACATTAAGTAACTTGTCCATCATGGTCCCCCAAAGACTGAGCTCACTGAGGGCAGAGACTCAGTCTTGTTTCCCAATGGTCCACATTTTTCCAGTCCAGTTTTCTTGTTGAACTTCTAACCATCTCTGTAGCTCGATTTGAATACCTCCTCCCTCATTGAGGCTTTGCTCTTTTCCTCCGTCCCATCCCCCATCACCCATCAGTCTGATCCCTCTCCCTCTTTGACTACCATGGCCCTGTTCTTCTAGCTAAGAGCTCCTATATCTGGCCTTGCGTTAGAGTTATGAGTATTTATACCCAAATGCTAGACTGAAAATTACTTGATGCCAAGAACTTGTTCTTGCTCATCTCTGTATTCTCACAAAACCTATAGTAGGTGCCAAAATGATCATTGTTGAATTTCATGATTGTGGTCGCAACACTAAACTCAGCCATTAACCACTATTTAATCTAACCCTGATTTCCCTGATTCTAGATCTTCCAAGGCTTTATTGTTCTCTAGCCTTTCCCTGTCACTGTATCTATCCCTTCTTGCAAGCCAAGACGGGAGGAAAAAAAATTATACACATGATGCAACGTTTGCTGTTTCTGTCACTGTTTTATTCCTCAGCAAGATATTTTTTCTTCATGATTAATTTCTCCTCTCTGACCCTTCAAAGCCCAGATTTATCCTAAAATCTGCCTTGAATCTGTTTGCTTAAGAGAATACATTAACCACCTTAGGAACATTTGTTTACAAATATCTAAAGATACGTGTCTATGTGTGTGCTTCTGTGTATAAATACATATTCCTCTTATAAATTCCTACCTTCTATGTACAGTGAGCAGATTCACTTACACAAACACCCGTGGGGAAATGGGCTTTCTGGAACGCTGCAGAGCTCAAGGAAGAAATACTTTTCAGGTGCACCTTAGTACTCACTGACTCTGCTTTTTCACCCCAGGTGACATGTAGCCTCATGACGCTGAGTTCAATTGAAGAAGCAAGAGAACAGTGATGTTTATTAATATCCCCTTAAACAGAAGTGCAACGGTTATTTAATTCTTCCTCAACAGTGATATAAGCCACACATAGAGAACGGTACAGTGTAACACAAAATCAGATTTCTTGCACCCAGAAGGACTCTGCCTTATTCAAGCAGTATTACTGCTACTGTGTGCCTCACATTAGGGACTCAAAGGGTTACAGGGATTAGGCTGTTTTGCTCCTGCTCTCATAGGCACCTCACTTCTGGTAAATTTGTATATCCTTGGGTAAATAAATCAAGAACTGTGCATGTGTGTGTGTGCACGTAAGTGCATGCAGGCTGTGAGGGTCTTCCTACCAATCTGTAGCACACCTGAAACAAAGCAGTATCTCATCCACTCTACTACACTACAAGTTCCTAAAAGTTAAGGCTCTTATGTTTCATCTCTGTAGCCTTCATATTACCTGTACAGTGATTTGTACTAGTTAGTGTTCAATAAGTATGCTGAATAAATAAAGTGTAGTCTCACCATATGGCTCATGTACCAGTTTTCTATGGTTGCTGTAACAAGTTACCACATATTTAGTGGCTTAATTATCTTACTGTTTTGGAAGTCAGAAGTCTGGTACAGGTCTCATTGGATTAAAATTAAGGTGTCAGCAGGGCAGCATTCTTTTCTGGTGGTTCCAGGGAAGAATCCATTTCCTTGATTTTTTTCAGTTTCTAGAGATAGCCCGCATTCCTTGGTACCTGGCCCCCTTCCTCCATCTTCAAAGCCAGCAATGGCTGTGGCCAAGACTGTCATTCCATCAGTCTGATAGTCTTCTTCCTCCCTCCTCCACTTATAAGTACCCTTGTGATGACATTGGGCCCACCTGGATAATTCAGGATAATCTCCCCATTTCAAAGTCAGCTGATTAGCAACCTTAATTCCATCCATAATCTTAATTGGCCTTTTCTAAGTATTATAACATATTCACAGGCTTCAGGAGTTAGGACATGGACATATTCACAGGCTCCAGGAATTAGGACATGGACATCTTTGTGGGAGGCATTATTCTGCCTACCAAAGCTTCTTTTTTTTTTTTTATACTGCTTTAAAACATTTAACAATGTAATAAATTCTTCAACAAGGAATTATGCAGTTTAGCTTCTCTTTCACTTCTTTTTTATTTTTTTCTTTTTAAGAAGTCCAATCTCCTGCCATAGACCTTTCTCAGACTAAATAAGTAGAAAAAAATGGAGTCTATATAATTTCTTGCTGGCAGGGATAGTTCTGAATAAATGACTGAGATATTAATAGGTCTCAGAATTGCATACAATATTTTAGTGTAACTTGAAGCTATATATATGATTATCTGATGTTTGGATTTACATAATAAGTAAAGGTTAGCTGAAAAAATTCCCACACAAATACCTGAATTGACTTTATGAGATTTCAACTTACTATCTCCTTATAATTCTCTCACTACGGTGCTTAGGATAGGTGTTTGAGAGACAACTGATGAAGGGTACACTGATATTTTCATTAATTAGTAATAGTCCCAAGACTGATGGTGTTCCCTAAAGTATAGAAAAATAAAATTACTTTTGTTACCGAATCAAACTTGGGTCCACTCACCTATGCACAGTAAAGCCAATCTACTGACACCGGGCTGTTGTGAAGGAAAGTGTAGCATTTATTGCAAGGTGACAGACAAGGATTCTGGGGCAGCCAATGCTCAAAAAACCCAAACTCCTCAATGGGTTTCAGGGAAGAGTTTTTAAAGGCCAGGTGAGGCAGGGAAATAGCAGGGTGTGTGGTCAGCTCATGCACAATTATCTGACTGGCTGATGGTAAGGTAACAGAGAGGGGTCACAGGGGTTAAAATTATCAATCCTCAGGCTCCAGTAGGTCTGGGGGCTAAGTACTCATGGTCATCATGTAGTTAGCTTCTTCCATTTGGTGGGGGTTTTAGTATTTGTAAAGCAACTCACAATGTACATCAGATACTGTTATCTATGTACTTCAAGGAGGAATTAAAGATTCTGCAACTGCCATATGGCTGATTTACTGTTTAAGTTGTTACCAGTTTTCCTGGTCCAACTACTATTTTTGTCACTACATGTTCATATCCTTTCAATCATTAATTCATGAGCCAGGTTTTTGTGACTCATGGAAGTCCCGGAAAACTATAGCTTTTCTACAAACAAGAGGTAGGCAGAGGACATGGGGTCGAGGGGTCTGTCTCAGCAACTCCCTATAGGGTCCTGCTTGGTTACACTTTCTATAGGACCCTAAGAAGTACTGCTGAGTTGAAGTCAAAACAATCTTCATATACAGGCTACTTTAATTTAGTTTTCTTGTCCTTTCAGTTAAGGCTGCACTAAATCACCTGTAATCACAGGTAAACAGAGAAGAATGCACAAACCACCTTGCTTATAGAAAACTAATGGGTAAACAAACTTCTAGTTAAATATGGCAAACTGACAACATGAATTTATCTTGTTTTCCTCCCCAAATTTTATCAAAATGTCAAGGAACTTCCCTGGTGGCACAGTGGTTAAGACTCCATGCTCCCAGTGCAGGGGGTCTGGGTTCAGTCCCTGATCAGGGAACTAGATCCCACATGCATGGCACAACTAAGAGTTTGCTTGCCACAACTAAGGAGGCTGCATGATGCAACTAAGTAGCTGGCAGGCTGCAACTGAGGAGCCCAAAAGCCACAACTAAAGAGCCTGCCTGCTGCAGTTAAGACCCGGCGAAACCAAATAAATAAATTAAAAAAAAAATGTCAAGGATAGGAATAATGAAAAGTATTCAGTGACAGGGACTAAGAAAATAGGAGAGGAGACAACAGTAGACAAAAGATTTCAACAGATTTTCAGAAAACAAAAAGTGGAAGGAAAAGTGTAAATGAATTCTGCAGAATAAAGAAATGTATAACTTAAGTGCCTGCAGAGGGGAAAGAGTAATGAGAAGTGACCCCTGTATCCCAGCAGAACCTGAGGGTCAGTGCCATAGAAGGTAGGGAAGTGGCACAGAATGAAAACAGAATGATTGGTTGAAAGATAATATACAGAGTGTTTGGACTCACCAGGTCACCTCTTCAGATCCATGCAGGTGGTGACTACCTCTCCTTCTCCAATAGGAGATAAGAAGCTTAGTCTCTGGAAAAATTGAACTGGGGAGTCTCCAAACTCAAGGATGATAGTGTAAGTCAAGGATAAATCATGGAGCTGAGAAGTGTAACCAAGCAGGACCCTACGGGGCCTTGCTGGGACAGGCCCCTCCCCCATATCCTCTGCTGTAGCTCCTCTCTGAAGTACCTAGGTAACAGTATCTGATGCATGTTTCCTGAGCTGTTTTACAGATGCTAAAACCCCCACCAAATGGAAGAAATTAATACATCCCCTTTGGAGTCTGGCAAGAACCAGGAAATATTTGCAACAGTTTATTGTCTTTTTACTTTGCTTGACCATCAACCAACCAGAGAATTGTGCATGAGCTGAACACATACACTACTGAAACCATGCACCTCAGATTGGGACTTGAACCCATGTGCAGGGACTCAATCCCAGCCAAAACCCAGATTGGGACTTGAACCCACGTTCTGGGACTTGAACCCAGCCAAAACCCAGATTGGGACTTGAACCCATGAGGCCAGGACTCGAACCCAGCCAAAACCCAGACTGGGACTTGAAACCACGAGGCTGGGACTCAAACCTGGCCAAAACCCAGACTGGGACTTGAACCCATGCAGTCGGGATTCGAACCCGGCCAAAACCCACAGTCTTCCATCTGAGATCACACACCTGGTTTCAGGACTTAATAAAGCTCAGGTTCTTGATGTCTTATCGCAGAAAGAATTCAGTGAGAGACAAAGTGATAGGTAAGAAGTGTATTTATTTAGAGAGAAACACACTCCACAGACAGAGTGTTGGCCATCTCAGAAGGTGAGAAAGGCACCAGGGTATGGGGTTGTCACTTTTTATAGTGGTGGGTAATTTCATAGGCTAATAAGTGGGAGGAGTATGCCAGCTTTTTGGAGAAAGGGTGGGGATTTCCAGGAATTGGGCCACTGCCCTCTTTTTCATCCTTACGGTCACCTTAGAACTGTCATGGTGCCTGTGGGTGTGTCATTTAGCTTGCTGATGTGTTACAGTGAGCTTATACTGAGGTTCAAGGTCTAGTGGAAGTTGACTTGTCCACCATCTTGGACCCATTTGGTTCTAACCCGTTTATATCATGTCCTCGGGCTATGTCATTCTTTCAAAGGTTGTGCCCTGCCCACTTCCCTCCTGTTTCACAGTGACTCCCCTATCCTGCCTTGCCTTTAAAAATGCTTTGCTAAAACCCATTGGGGGTGTCAGGGGTTTTGAGCATTAGCTGTCCTGACTCCTTGCTTGGCACCCTGCAATAAACACTGAACTTTCCTTCACCACAACCCAGTGTCAGTAGATTTTTACCTCATGTGGGCAAGTGAACCCAAGGTTTGGTTCAGTAACAAAAAGGGCAGTGGGACCCTCACTCTTTTCCTGTACCCTATTCTTAGACACAGCCAGGTATATACTACTACTGCTTTGCTCAAGATAATGAAGTGGGTAACTATTCTTAGAGAAACTAAGGTCCTTAGAGAAAAAGAACTCTGACATTTGGAGTGTACCTATGAAGAGGCCAGCTTCTGCCTGGTCACACATACACATAGAGACTCTAATCACTTTTGAAACTGAGCAGGACTCTGTGGGGCTCCTGGGAATGGAAGGCTTTCTGTGTCCCCCATTTCTTGCTTAGGCTTCAGCCTCCATGACCTTCCCTGAGTTCCAAAGGGCAGATTCAAACAGTTGCTAATCAGGGAAGGGAGGGGATGCAGAGACAAGGGAGGAGCAGTCAAGAAACAATAGTACAGCCTTGGGGCAGGGT
Organism: Neophocaena asiaeorientalis asiaeorientalis; assembly: GCF_003031525.2. NCBI lineage: Eukaryota > Metazoa > Chordata > Mammalia > Artiodactyla > Phocoenidae > Neophocaena > Neophocaena asiaeorientalis. The sequence continues at coordinate 230,722 of NW_020173710.1, read as the reverse complement.
CCTGGTTTCCCCTCAAGGGATACACATAACAATATCTTTGAGCTCTTCTGCAGAACTAAAACCCCCAACAAATGGAAGATGTTAACTACTTGATGAAGCATTCTTCATTCCAGAGAAGGTCACAGTTTGATAACCTTGAGAACCACAGGAGCTCATCAAGATACCACCTGAGGACAGATTAAAGAATGCAGGCCATGTACACCCTCTGGTCCTTATCAGCAACCCTGCCCTTGAATCATTGCTGTAAAACTCCTCACCAAATCCCCCCAAGTTGGGACACACAGTTTTTGAGGGCACGAGTCCATGTGTCCCCCTTTGCCTGGCAAAGCAATAAAGTTATTCTTTTCTACTTCACCCAAAGCTCTGTCTCTGAGATTCGATTTGGCACTGGTGCACAGAGGCTGAGTTTTTGGTATCACTTTCATAATGTATCACTGTTATATAGCCAAGAATTGCCAAGCAAGTCTCCAACTTGAGCAAAACCGTTAAGATAAGACAGGTTACAAGAACTCAAAACTTTACTTTTCATGTATCTTTTCTCAGGTTGCATATGCTTTATCAAAGTGAGGGAGTAAACTGAAAAAGATAATAGGATATAGGAAGTAGGTGATCCAACACAGAATGATGAAAGCAGGTTATAAGAGAAGAACTGTGGCCCAGGCCTGCAGTGCAGAAGCAGCCATTCTAGATTGAAACAGGAGGATAAAGGACAGTGAAAAAGAGGCTTATAGGGAAAAATGGAACTGGTAGAGTTTTTGCAATTTTTTCTAAGTATTTGAGTGCTTGTAAAAAATATTGATGGGCACTTGACAATTCTGGACGGACATTTGGGGGAAAAGTTAATGTTAGGTAAACAGAAAACAAGGCAAATGAAAACAAACAAAAAAGAAAATTAGTGACAAAAAATTGTATGAGAAAAGAAATGGAATCATGGTAGAACACTTAGTTCAACAGTGAATATTATTTACTGATATTTTAAATAATAATAGAAGTAAATCTGTGAGAGGAAAGCAGAGAGCTTAAAGTTTTCATGTGCCATTATAAGAAGTTAATAGACAATCAAGTTTTACAAAGTTGATAAGTCAAAAAATTGCAACATAAGCATATCCCTTAGAAATATGGAAGGAAATACTAGAAGAAATCGTTGAAAGTTTCAAGTGGGCCTGGGAAGTGGAGAAATATGAATAAAGGGACTGCTTTTTTCAAGTTAAACTTTATTTTTAAACTATATACATATATTACCTTGGTAACATTAAAATTAAATAAAAAGAAAGAAAAGTAATGAAGCAAAATGAAATGAACTGCCGAAGCAGGATGTGAAATAGTCATGGTGTGTCTGAAAGGAAGGTCTTTATAATGAACAAGAAATCAGCCGGTTTTGCCTCAAAATCAATGATGGGGATAATACTACCAGCCAACCTTCAAATATGCTCTGTCATGCTTGCTTCCGACTATTCTCTGGGGCTCATTTGGGGCTTTTAACAATGATGAATGTTAAGAACCATATATATCCTAAAATAAATGTTTCTGAATAAAAGTGGCATTTTCATTACAAATAATGTGTTATTCTTCATTTAGGGAGAAGGAATGCCCTTTCATGGCTTTTCTATTGTTATGTATATTTAGGCCATTTACCTGATCTTTGGTCTAGTTCCGTTGGGGCCAACAGTGTACATTAGCCAAAGATCTAGCTAAGGTTAGGACGTACATCCTAGGGCCTGGAACAGAGCTGAGCCAACTAGCCTCACCTCTGGGAAATAAACTCAGGTCCTTCACAGAGTGTCGTACCAAGCCAATGTTTACTCCCAAGTTATTTGATTTTTAAGCTATCTGCTTCAATAATGCTTTTTCCTTACATTATTTATGGGTTTATTTTGGTAGAGTTAACTAAAAATTCAAGACCGTGTCTCATGTCTCTGTGTTTCTTGCTTACTAATACTTCTGATAAGGCTACTATATCTCTCTAACCAGGTTAGGGAAATACTACATAGAAAAATCCCTTTCACTGTAACCACATTATATTTTTCTAATTCAATTCTGACACACAAAATTCCACCCCACTCCTTGAATGGTAGCTTAAGGGTCTTTCATACTCTACTTTATGGCTCTGAAGATACTTCCCAGTTTCTTCTTTTCTGATGGGAAAATAAGACTTACATTTTTATATGGTTATTACATTGAAATTACCACCAGAAAATTAATGTATTTAATAACTGTCAAAAAGAGTGAAAGATGTGTCTGAAACATGAAGACAACTATATTTATAAATCCCTTCAGCCTCTTAGAGGTGTTGGATAACAGGATAAATGTCATTATGATTTTGATCAAGGGCACTCTATCACTTAAAATTTAGGTGAAAAAAAAGATGTTCTTTATTCAGCCAGAGCCGAGAGCATCCTAATGAATAAAGCTCATTTTCTTTATGTTACTTTTCATTTGTTCAGGGTTAAATATCTTTGCATTTTAAGCATTGGCAAGAAAACGCACTTCTTATCTGGGCTAAATTATAAACAATGTGGCACTATGAAGGGATTAAATAATCAGATCTTAAAATCTAGAAAGGGCTTCCCCGGTGGCGCAGTGGTTGAGAGTCCGCCTGCCCATGCAGGGGACTCGGGTTCGTGTCCCGGTCTGGGAAGATCCCACATGCCGCGGAGCAGCTGGGCCCGTGAGCCATGGCTGCTGAGCCTGCGCGTCCGGAGCCTGTGCTCCGCAGCGGGCGGGGCCACAGCGGTGAGAGGCCCGCGTACCGCAAAAAAAAAAAAAAAAAAAAAAAAAAAAATCTAGAAAGAGTTCCTCAGTGTAGGGAGATCAACTAGTGATTAATAAAGGATTAGCTTCCTAGACATTTTGTTCTCCCATCCTATATTTTACAGGCAGTAGCGTTTCCATTCCCATCATCCAATTGTTGCTACTGGAAATAGAAAGGATCCACTCATTCTTTTCATTACCTTCAGCAAAACCATGAGGCCAGAGAATTTTGTTTCCTGTTCCACACAATATCCACTCAAGACTTTTTGAGGGTGTACCTGACAACAGCAGGCAGAGGAGAAGAGAGATTCTGCCTGGCTCCTTTTGCTTTGGGCACTCAGTGTAACTTTTCTTTCTCTCTGACCCGGAAAAAACCCTAGAATATCTGCCCCCCTAAAGAACTACTCACAAAAATGTGGCCTGCTGGTGAACCCTGGGTTCACCTTCTGTGGGTCAGAGCTATGGAAAAGTTTTCAGTACCCAGCTCACACAATTGAGCTGCTTGTAGGACTGCATCATTGGCCTAAATTGCTGTTGCGCTTGGGTTATAGGCTATTCCAGAATAATGGCATTCAAGATAGTGTGTGTGTGTGTGTGTGTTTTATTCTACTTCCCCAGCATCCTGGGTGCCTACTTCTTTTCTAAAACTGCCTCATGGCCCTTCTTTGCACTTTACAAATCTGGCTTTGACAACAGCAGAACTGAAAAAGAGCTCTTATAAGATCCAATAGAGTTTCTGGCTTATCTGGAAGGCTCCTCCCTGTTTGTTTTGTAGGGAAGCAATATCTGCCACCCCTAATTTTATCTCTTAAACATGAGAATTAATTTAGGTTGATTATTCTTAAGGCCCCAAAGACTCAGGAAGAACCTTTGACCTTTCCCCTAATGTTACTGAGCAGGACCCTAAGGGGCTTTCCAGGAACAGACCCCTCTCCTATGTCCTCTGCTTTAGCAACTCTCTGAAGTACCTAGATAATAGTATCTGATGCACGTTTCCCGAGTTGTTTTGCAGATGCTAAAACTCCCACCAAATGGAAGAAGTTAGCTACTTGATGACCATGAGCACAGACCTTTCGGCACCTAAGGAATGATAAAGTTAACCCCATGACACCACCCTGTTACCTCACCATCAACCAATCCGAGAATTGTGCACTAGCTAATCATATACCCTGTGACTTCCCTCCCTCACCTGACCTGTAAAAATGCTTTCCTGAAACCCATTGGGGAGTTTCCGTGTTTTGTCCTTGGACTCCTTGTCTGGCACCTTACAATAAATGCTGCACCTTTCTTCACACAACTTGGTGTCAGTAGATTGGCTTTACTGTATGCAGGACCCAAGCTTGGTTGGTAACACTAACTACCTAAAAGAATATAGAGGACTTGTTCCAGGAAGGGTTATCACCTTGGATAACTATAGTATGAACTAGGTGTGTCAGGGAGGAACCTAACAAAGTCTGCTTGTTAAAAATCTTCTCTGTCCCATTGTCTCTGTGAGGCCAGCAAAACATCTGTTTATCAAACATTTGCTTTTCCATCTCCATGTGAATTGCTCTCCTCCCCTTTGAAGTCCCAAACCCTTACCCCAAACATCCTCTTTTGTCTTTAGCTGAAGATGGTATTTAAGGTGAGGGCTTCAGCCTTTTTCATAAATTTCTCAGTTTTCCTGGGTCTCTCCCATGTATATATGTTATTAAACTTTTGTTTGATTTTCTCCTCTTAATCTGTTTCATGTCAGCTTAATTCTTAGACCAGCCAGAGGAACCTAAAATGGTAGAGGAAAAATTCTTCCTCCCTGACAGTTTTGTACAGTCTTCTGTACTCCCTCTTTTCTTTTTGCCTAAACCCAGGCTTGTCCTGCTCTGCACCCCACCCCTGCTATTCCCTGGAACCACATTACAAAGGCTGTACCAGTGCCTTTTGGGATTTAGATCTCTGCCAAGTCAGAGCCCCTGACTCTATGCACACACCCAAGGGGAAGAAAAGGAACCTCATGAAACGCTATTCCAAACTTCTGTTAAAATAATTGTTTCTGCTTCTTTGAGTTCCAATTTAAACCCCATCATTTCTTTCTTTAATTCTTATATTTACACTGCCACAACTTCTTAATACATCTTTTCTTAATTTTCAAGACTCTGGTTGGAAAAATTCACAAGTACCCAGTATGGAATTTCTCTCTTTATGTGGTTCATAAATCCTTCTTAATTTTGATTCACGAACTCCACTTTTCATCTATAGTTGCCATTGTTTCCATTTTTCCTTTCTTTCTCATCATACAGAGGCCAAGAAGCTGTATATCTTGGATGATCTTTCCAGACTATCCTGTATGGCACACTC
>NW_020173710.1:222998-225324 GCF_003031525.2 Neophocaena asiaeorientalis asiaeorientalis | reverse complement strand
AAAAAAAAAAAAAAAAAAAAAAAAATCTAGAAAGAGTTCCTCAGTGTAGGGAGATCAACTAGTGATTAATAAAGGATTAGCTTCCTAGACATTTTGTTCTCCCATCCTATATTTTACAGGCAGTAGCGTTTCCATTCCCATCATCCAATTGTTGCTACTGGAAATAGAAAGGATCCACTCATTCTTTTCATTACCTTCAGCAAAACCATGAGGCCAGAGAATTTTGTTTCCTGTTCCACACAATATCCACTCAAGACTTTTTGAGGGTGTACCTGACAACAGCAGGCAGAGGAGAAGAGAGATTCTGCCTGGCTCCTTTTGCTTTGGGCACTCAGTGTAACTTTTCTTTCTCTCTGACCCGGAAAAAACCCTAGAATATCTGCCCCCCTAAAGAACTACTCACAAAAATGTGGCCTGCTGGTGAACCCTGGGTTCACCTTCTGTGGGTCAGAGCTATGGAAAAGTTTTCAGTACCCAGCTCACACAATTGAGCTGCTTGTAGGACTGCATCATTGGCCTAAATTGCTGTTGCGCTTGGGTTATAGGCTATTCCAGAATAATGGCATTCAAGATAGTGTGTGTGTGTGTGTGTGTTTTATTCTACTTCCCCAGCATCCTGGGTGCCTACTTCTTTTCTAAAACTGCCTCATGGCCCTTCTTTGCACTTTACAAATCTGGCTTTGACAACAGCAGAACTGAAAAAGAGCTCTTATAAGATCCAATAGAGTTTCTGGCTTATCTGGAAGGCTCCTCCCTGTTTGTTTTGTAGGGAAGCAATATCTGCCACCCCTAATTTTATCTCTTAAACATGAGAATTAATTTAGGTTGATTATTCTTAAGGCCCCAAAGACTCAGGAAGAACCTTTGACCTTTCCCCTAATGTTACTGAGCAGGACCCTAAGGGGCTTTCCAGGAACAGACCCCTCTCCTATGTCCTCTGCTTTAGCAACTCTCTGAAGTACCTAGATAATAGTATCTGATGCACGTTTCCCGAGTTGTTTTGCAGATGCTAAAACTCCCACCAAATGGAAGAAGTTAGCTACTTGATGACCATGAGCACAGACCTTTCGGCACCTAAGGAATGATAAAGTTAACCCCATGACACCACCCTGTTACCTCACCATCAACCAATCCGAGAATTGTGCACTAGCTAATCATATACCCTGTGACTTCCCTCCCTCACCTGACCTGTAAAAATGCTTTCCTGAAACCCATTGGGGAGTTTCCGTGTTTTGTCCTTGGACTCCTTGTCTGGCACCTTACAATAAATGCTGCACCTTTCTTCACACAACTTGGTGTCAGTAGATTGGCTTTACTGTATGCAGGACCCAAGCTTGGTTGGTAACACTAACTACCTAAAAGAATATAGAGGACTTGTTCCAGGAAGGGTTATCACCTTGGATAACTATAGTATGAACTAGGTGTGTCAGGGAGGAACCTAACAAAGTCTGCTTGTTAAAAATCTTCTCTGTCCCATTGTCTCTGTGAGGCCAGCAAAACATCTGTTTATCAAACATTTGCTTTTCCATCTCCATGTGAATTGCTCTCCTCCCCTTTGAAGTCCCAAACCCTTACCCCAAACATCCTCTTTTGTCTTTAGCTGAAGATGGTATTTAAGGTGAGGGCTTCAGCCTTTTTCATAAATTTCTCAGTTTTCCTGGGTCTCTCCCATGTATATATGTTATTAAACTTTTGTTTGATTTTCTCCTCTTAATCTGTTTCATGTCAGCTTAATTCTTAGACCAGCCAGAGGAACCTAAAATGGTAGAGGAAAAATTCTTCCTCCCTGACAGTTTTGTACAGTCTTCTGTACTCCCTCTTTTCTTTTTGCCTAAACCCAGGCTTGTCCTGCTCTGCACCCCACCCCTGCTATTCCCTGGAACCACATTACAAAGGCTGTACCAGTGCCTTTTGGGATTTAGATCTCTGCCAAGTCAGAGCCCCTGACTCTATGCACACACCCAAGGGGAAGAAAAGGAACCTCATGAAACGCTATTCCAAACTTCTGTTAAAATAATTGTTTCTGCTTCTTTGAGTTCCAATTTAAACCCCATCATTTCTTTCTTTAATTCTTATATTTACACTGCCACAACTTCTTAATACATCTTTTCTTAATTTTCAAGACTCTGGTTGGAAAAATTCACAAGTACCCAGTATGGAATTTCTCTCTTTATGTGGTTCATAAATCCTTCTTAATTTTGATTCACGAACTCCACTTTTCATCTATAGTTGCCATTGTTTCCATTTTTCCTTTCTTTCTCATCATACAGAGGCCAAGAAGCTGTATATCTTGGATGATCTTTCCAGACTATCCTGTATGGCACAC
>NW_020173710.1:222699-222953 GCF_003031525.2 Neophocaena asiaeorientalis asiaeorientalis | reverse complement strand
CTCTCTCTCTCTCCCTCCCTCCCTCCCTCTCTTAATTTCTCTTTCTCTCATGAGACAAAAAATGCATAACTTTTTGCATCCCCTTAACCTGTCTCTATCTTATCTTACTAATTTAGCCATTAAAGTCATCAACAAAATAAGACAGCCTGTTCTCTGTCCTTATTACACTTATGCAGCATCCCTTAAATATTGAATGTTTATCCTAAATGATCAGGTTAGCCACAAAGATAGCATTTATTTGCGGTTACATGTAA
>NW_020173710.1:218740-222390 GCF_003031525.2 Neophocaena asiaeorientalis asiaeorientalis | reverse complement strand
CTTTGACTTTATTTGGAACAGAAATTCCTTCCTCATACTCTTCACTGAATGGGGCCAAGACCTGTGGGCCAGAAATAAGTAAACAAAGTCAAACTATAACTTGAGTTTACCATGGGAACGAACTGCTCTGAGGGTATTTTGGAAGATCCATAAGAATGAGCTCAGACAACAGCAAGTCCAAAATAAAATCCCCTCTTGGAGAAATCATGTCTTAAGAAACTCAACTTTCCATGGTCAAAGAAACCAGCCTTTCCATGAGAAAAGTCAACCTGTGCTTGAAACTGAGTCCCCCTAAAACCGAGTCCCTCTGCCGAGTTTACGATTAACTTCTCTATCCAAAATGGTATTCCCTTTCTTGTCCAATACCTGTTCCCCTCAAGATTGAGGGGAATCAAAGAAAAGGGGGGATTGAAACTGAGCAGGACCCTGTGAGGCCCTCCAGGACATAAAATCCTTTCCATGTTCCCCATTTCTTGTTTGTAAGAAAAAGGCTTTTCAGCCTCCTAGACCTTCCCTGAGTTCCAAAGGGCAGTTTCAAAAAGTTACTAATTAGGAGAGTGAGGGAATGCAGAAAGAAACAATGGTACAGCTATAAAGCAGAGTCCTAATTCCTCCTCAAAGGCTATATATAACAATCCGGTACACATCTCTGAGTTCTTGTATAGTAACTAAGGCCACCGTCCAGGTGGAGGATGGTAACCTCAGGGTGAGCACAAGCACATGGACCCCAGACTGGTTGGAACCAGAAGACTGATGACTGAGATTCCTGGAACACCATCCTGTTACCTCACCACCAACCAATCAGAGGAAAGTCACACATCCTGTAGCCCTCCCCACCAAACTTTGCCTATAAAAACTCTTCTCCGAAACCCATCAGGGAGTTTAGGTCTTTTCAGCATGAGCCACCCATTCTCCTTGCTTGACACTTACAATAAACCTTTCTCTGCTCTAAACTCCAACATTTTAGTTATGAACTTGGGTTCGATAATGTGCTTACTTTTCCAGTCATGTTAGGCTATAGCACAATTTATCCTCTCTCAGTACCTTTCCAAAATGTGCCCAGAAGTCTGTTGTCATGTGTTTGGGGTTTTGACTTATTTGTGTCTCTGGTCAAAAGGAGAAGTACAGGGAGGCAGATTTTAGGTCAACATAAAGAGTAAGTTTAGAACTGTGAAAGTTGCCTGAAAATCAAACAGGCTGCCCCAGGAGGTTGTGTTTGAGCAGAAGCTAGGTGACCTCTTGATAGGAATGTTATCAAAAGGACTTAAGGATAAACCTGGTGGGGAGGAGTCTAGTATTTTTTCCTGACCCCTAATAGTCCATAATTTTATCATTTTTTTAAATGCTCTCTAGCAACTGTTTATCTGAATATGCCATGACCACTCCATCCAGGCATTCCTACTTAACCTATTTCTTTCTACAGCTCTAGGTTAGATAAGCCTTTGGACTGGTCCTTGCACTAATAGAAACATACATGAAGTTTCCTGGCTGGAACAGGCATTCACACGAAATTCAAATATCCTTTGTGCTAGTGCTTTAGGTTGTTTTCCAGTCTCCTTTGCCCTGTCCTGCTCCTTCTTTGCTTGAGGCTCTTCTGAGCTTGCCCTTTTGATCAACTGCTGGCTTTGTTTTTCAATAAGTTGGTCCTGCAGGTTTTTGTTTCCCCCAGATTGGTGACTCATTGCTCTGACCTTTGATTTACATGAGCTTTTATTTTTTTATTTAAAACAATTTGTTTTGGCTGCGCCTTGTGGCTTACAAGATCTCAGTTCCCTGACCAAGGACTGAACCTGGGCCATGGCAGTGGAAGCCTGGAATCCTAACCCCTAGGCCACCAGGGAACTCCCCTGCATGAGCTTTTAGACTCCAGATTTCCTACATCATTTGCAAAATTTAAACATGTGGGCTCTAGAAACAAAACTGCATGAGTTTAAATCCAGGCTGCTCTGCCACTTACCAGCTCTGTGACCTTGGACAACATGGTTGTCCTCTTAGGACTTCAGTTCCTCCTTCTGAGAGGTGGAGGACAAAAGTAACACCTACATAATTGGGTAGTTGTGAGGATTAAATAATCCTTCAATAATCACATGAGTGATTTTTTTTAAGGCATCAGAAGCACTCTAGGAAATGTTGGAGCAACAATTAACAGAGATCTGTTTGGGTTGCTACAGCATTACCCCTTCAATGGCAGCTCCTTGCAGATGTCTCAGTCACTACCTGGGTCCCTAGAATTATTTTTGTGTTATCTGCATCTTGAACTCCTCCATAAGAAATTTAGAGTGGCTTATAGTAAGACAGACATAGTAATAGATGCCCTAGTTTTACTCTTCCTCTATTACATGGCATTTGAGTGACCATGTGTCTGAGATGCAGTGTAGCAGAGTAAGGAAAGAGGTGGGCTCTGGAGTAAGACTGCTTTAATTCAAATCCCACCTTTACCACTTATTGACCATGTGAGCCTGGCAAGCTACTGACTCTTTTTGTGCCTCAGTTCCCCTAAATGAAAAGTAGAGATGATAATAATAGCACCTACCCTACGGAGTCTACATGTGGATTGTACAAATTAACACACCTTAATACTATGTTCCTGGCACACAGTAAGTATTCAATTGATGTTAATTATTGTTTCTTCTTGTACAAAGAGGATATGTCACAGTTCTGTAAATAACAGTATTTCTTAAGTCTGGGGGGAGACAGCATTAGACAATCCAGGAAAGGAAGCAAATGTACTTTGAATTCCACCTCCTCAGGCGGTTTGGATAAGACTACTCTACATGTGATGGAGCTCAGGGCAGGCGGCCCCAAGATATGCCACTCTGGCATGAAGATTATTTTGAGCTGAAAACAACTGAACCCCAAAAGACAAAGGAAGAACCTTTGAACTTCCCACTTACTGTCTGAAAGAATTTAAGGTAGGAGGCCTGTCCAGGAAGAAGATATCACCATAGGTAACTATAGTAAAGTATTAAGTGTGGAGACAGGGAAGAACCTAGCAAAGCTCATTTGATCCAAGTCCTCTCTGTGTCCCATTACCTTTGGATGACCCAGAAAACATCTGTTTATTACCAAACATTAACTCTTTTTACCTTCTTATAAATTACCTTACTTCCCCTTGAAGACTCAGACCCCTACCTCTTTCTCCTTAATCCAGAATATACCTATACCTCACCTTGCTGTGGCATCTTTGGAATTCTTCAAACTTATGTGAATTCCCAGTGCACACATAATAAATTTGATTTTCTCTTGTTAATCTGCCTTATGTCATTTAAATTGCAAGTAAAAGAACTAAGGGGGGAAAGGGGAAATTTCTTTTCCCCCCACATGCAAACAAGAATCTTTACTTCACATGGTTAAATATAAAACATAGCTTATTTTATTTTATTTTCAGCAATACTTTTATATGTATTTCTGAAAAGGCAATACATATACATGGTACAAAACTCAAAGTAAAGGATGTGGAATAGAATGTCCCCTCTCTCCTCTGTGCTCAGGCAGTGCTCAACTAGAGGCAGCTGCTGTTTGTTAACTTTTTCCTATTCATATATTTTTCACATTTCCTTATTAACTATTTTATTGTTTTCTCATTGTCATTTTATTTTATTGTCATTCTCATTTAATAAATAACTTCCACTGTGGGGGGGGGGGAAGCG
>NW_020173710.1:186378-218651 GCF_003031525.2 Neophocaena asiaeorientalis asiaeorientalis | reverse complement strand
AGATGCTTACCTTGAATTTAGTATACTCTTTGTTTTCCCAGTCATAGCTCTTAGCCTGTCTCTATATTGTTTGATTATCACCCATAGTCCTGACACTGAACTTCTCTAGGCTGCTGCAAGGGACATAACCCCACAACCTCTAAGGGCCCTGAGCAGGTACCATGTTCACCTAGCAATATTAAATTCCAAATACACAGACCCCAAACCTGGTGATTCTTATATTTGTGTCTGAGGAAGGGAGAAGCACCTTAAGGTGCTCACTAAGCATTAGGAGTATTAGCCTAGAACAGTCCAGACTAGGGGAGAAGAGATAGAGGCAGACAGGAGATAAACCACTTGGAGAAGAGAATGGAACTCACCTCAAAATTCCATGGAGGTTAGGAATGAAAAGGCTGTGGTTCCACAATTTTTGCTGAGGAAGAATTTAGGGGAGTGGCATTGGAAGGAAAGGAAGAGGGCTCATTGAAGATATTTTTTAGAATAATATGGAATTCTGAAACAGGTTCAGAAATTCCCTATGTCTCTTATTTAGGCATAGCCTGGGAATGTAGGTAGCCAGGATTGACAGCTCACAGGCTCTGTTCCTGCACCTGCCACACCTTCGATTTGTTAATCTGAGACAGCCTTCTTGCCCTCTCAGTGCCACTTATGTTCACCATTAGTAAAATAGGGAAAAAACACCCTTGAACCCCAAATCTGGTAAAAGAACACAAGGAATTGTATCAGTGTTTGCCTCTGGGAGCAGCAGCAGAGATCTAAAATGCCGTGGCCTGCTCTTTGTTCCGTAGGCCTGGGTATAAGCTGGGCTCCAGCCAGAATTCCAAACAATGACTTATTTGCTAATAATACGCTTCTTTCCAACAAGCTGTTTCGTAAGGGAAGAGTTTAAGAAGTATACTTATACTGGAATAAGTAGTATACTTATACTTCTGGAATAAGAGGTATACTCATCCCAAGAGGCCAGGGTTTGGAATCAGATCTTACTTTCACACTAACAAGTTGTATGACCTTGGGCAAGTTAATTATTCCTTGACTGACTTCATTTTTCTTCATTGTAAAATGGAGGAAAATACAGTATTGACCTTATAGGGCTTTTGTGAGGCTTGAGGTAAAGCACGTGAAGGACTTAGTTCGGTGCTTGGCACACAGTACATTCTAAATAAATGTGACCAATTGTTATAATTTAGCCTGACTATTCCACTTTTGGATGCATCAGGGGAAATAGAGGGGGATGAAGAAAGGGACTAATACAAAGAAAGGCATCACACGAGCTGTTGCAGAGGGATGAGCTCAAAGTCACTGAGGAGTACATGTTGAGCAGGTGTGTGAGGTAGCAAAATCAGGGTGCACATAAGGAAGGGAAAAGATTACACAGTAGTCAGTGGTTTCACTTTCTGCTATTTCAGTTACCTGTGGTCAACTGCAGTCTGAAAATATTAAGTGGAAAATTAAAAAAATAAACAATTCATAAGTTTTAAATTGTGAGCTGTTCTGAGTAGCCTGATGAAATCTTCTGCCCTCCCTTTCATCCCACCCAGGACTTGAATCATCCCTTTGTTGAGTGTGTCCTGCCATTGGTCACTTAGTAACCATCTTGTTATCAGATTGACTGTTGTGGTATCGCAGTATTTATGTTCAGGTAACCCTTATTTGACTTAATAATGAGCCCCAGACACATTCATATTGCTGCTTCTTCATTATCAATACATGTATCATTTTACCTGTAAATAAATATGAATTTCTTTTTCACATTTTTCACATTAATTTCTTTTCATTTTTTGATGTCTAGTGTTAGTAATACATATAATGTCTACAGTGTTTTGTATCATATAAGACAATATTGATGTAGGTACTGACGATTCATCTTGTAAACAGATAACATAAACTTACAGTGTATAGATAAATACACTACAGTATATAAATGTATTTTCTCTTCCTTACAATTTTATTAATAACACTTTCTTTTCTCTACCTTACTTTGTTATAAGAATACAGTATAGAATATATATAACATGCAAAATATGTATTAATGGACTGCTTATGTCATTGGTAAGGTTCTGGTCAACAGTAAACCATTAGTAGTTAAGTTTTTGGAAAGTCCAGTTACATGTGGATTTTCGACTTGAGGGAGAAGGTTGGCATCCTTAACCCCCACGTTGTTCAAGGGTCAACTGTATACTTCCAGAGACTATCTTGCCTCTGTGAAGTCCTGAGCCAGGCTACTATTCATAGCCCTTGTCACTCATTCAATTAATATTTATTGAAAATCTACTATGTGCCAAGTATTGTAGTAGGAACTGAATACATAAAGAGAAAAGAAAGGAAGCAAAAAGACTTCAGTAGCAGTCTATCTTGTGTGCTCCAGGCAAGGGTCTATCTACTTTGCTGATCACCCTACCACCACTGAGTCCCAAACACTGAGAGTCAGGAAGCTATTGTTTCCATTGTTGCATGATGCATGGAATAACTGAATATGCCTCTTGTAAGTCATAGAATTTGTTTACATGATCATCTGACTTGATTCAGAACATGGTTTTCTTACAAGTTACAGTTTTCCTCGGATTCAATTCCCTGATTCACCTCTCATAATGCTGTTCCCAGAGCAGACACCTCCCTAGGTCAAGCGTTTTACCACTATGATTCAAAGACCTTGAAGATTCCTCAAAGAGGTTATGGTGTTTCTGAAAGCATTCAGTTTGAATTACAATAATTATATTTTTAAATATCTTTCAAAATATTATATATATATATATAGTAAAATGACAACACACTCAAATGGAATAAATAGCAAATTGTAATATATTGGAAACCACTACAGTGTTAATTTGTGCTACCATGTAAATTAGTTTTAGGGGCAGATCTTGACTGAGAGCTACTCCTAACATTTCCACTTAATTCAGGAGTACCCTGAGACTGCATGTTGAGCTATCCAAAATACTGCTTCTATTTGAAATTTATCTGTGTGAATTAGGAATGTCTCTACACTGTGCAACCAAAACCTTATAGAAAAAATAAATTAGATACTGAAGCTGAACATAAGAATACAACTGTCACCCAGAACCCCCTATTTCAAAGGTTTGTATTTATCAAAACTTCGTTCACATACTGATTATACCCTAAGTAAATGGTATAAATTTGAACTTAAAATATTCTAACATATGTTTACATATTACAGCACCCTGTAAGATTTCATTTGATAAAAATAAACCTACTGTTAAAAATAAAATTTAGAATACTACTCAGCCATTAAAAGAGGAAATCTTGCCATTTTAGACAATATGGATTGACCTTGAGGGTATTATGTTAAGTGAAATAAGTCAGACGGAGAAAGACAAATACCATATGATTTCATTCATATGTGGAATATAAAAAAACAAACAGAAAAACCCCAAATAAAAGACCAAACCAAACCAAACAAAAACAAACACATAGATACAGAGAACAGAGTGGTGGTTACCAGAGGAGGAGAGGGGGTAGAGGTAGGATAGCAAAATGGGTAAAGGGTGGATCAACTGAATGGAAACTAAACTTTTGGTGGTAAGCACGCTGTAGTGTATACAGAAATAGAAATATAATATTCTACACATTAAACTTATATAATGTTATAAATCAACATTACCTTAATTTAAAAAAACAAAAAAGAATGAATGAAATAAAATTTAGTAACCACTGTCCTAAGTAAACTCTGATCTGCCCACCAAGTTTAGTGGGAAGAAGTCAATAACAAAGCATAAGCAAACACATGGCACCCTAATGAGGAGTCTTTATAAAAGAGATGCCTGACAAAGATGGGCACCTGTTTCCACATCAACCCATCTCTTCAAGAAACTGGAGGGCATTTTCACAGAGCTCTCCACTACTGTTAAGGCTCTTTAGTCTTACAGCACTCTCTCTGCTCATTCCAACTAAAACTGACTGTTCTCTTATCATGACTATAAATACTCCCCTTTGAAGCAGTAAATGGCTCAGAAGAATATGAAGTACAGATTGCCCTGGATTCCCAATTCCACATAAGGGCTAAATACCTAAGAGACTCAGAAGAATATGGACCAAAGTTTTATATCTGAGAATTGACCACCCATTGCTATGATTCACCCAGTGTCCTTTAATCTATGCCACTAAAATTATACTCTTCCCACCTCACTTTGGTAGGATTCTCAGAGTTCTTCAAACCTAAGATCAAGCAATTTTGGTGCAACTCATTTCAGTAATGTAACTTCTCACTTGTGGCCCTTTCTTGCCAATCCTGTTCCCTGGGCACTCAACCTGGTCCACTGGAGTAACTGAAAAGGATCTTATGGTGCTTTCCTGGGGCAGGCCCCTCTCTCCATGTCCTCTGCCTGTTTGTATAAAAGCTGTAGTCTCCCAGACCTTCCCTGGGTCACAAAAGCCCGGCTCAAGAATAATTGAAAGGATGTGAACATGTAGTGACAAAAATAACAATTGGGCCAGGAGAACTGGTAAGAATTTAAACAGTAGATCAGCCATATGGCAGTCCCAGAGTCTTTAGCTCCTCCCTGAAGTACCTAGATAACAGTATCTGATGCACATTTCCTGAGTTGCTTTGCAGATACTAAAACTCCCACCAAATGGAAGGCATTAACTACTTGATGACCATGAGCATGTACTCAGCCCCCAGACCTAATGGAGCCTAAGGACTGATAATGTTAATCCCTGTGACACTCCCCTGTTACCTCACCATCAACCAATCAAAATTGTGCATGGATCGATCACATACTCTGAGACTCCCCTCCCTCACCCTGCCCTTAAAAACTTCCCTGAAATCCATCAAGAAGTTTGGGATTTTTGAGTATTAGCTGCCCTGGACTCCTTGTTGGCACCTTACAGTAAATGCTGCAACTTTCCTTCAGCACAATCTGGTGTCAGTAGATTGGCTTTACTGCGCTTGAGCGAGTGGACCCAAGTTTGGTTTGGTAACACTGGCAGTCTATTTGAATGGTCCTTAGGCTTCTGTATTCCTGTCCCTGAGCAGTTTGATTGAGCCCTCTCTCAGTTTTTGCCCTGTATTCTGCTCTAGCTCCTGCTTGCTTGATTCACTTCCCTTTCTCCTTCTCCTATGCTCTCTCAGCAATGGCCTTAGCTCTGCTCTTCATGTCTTGTCTCTCCTCTGTCAACTCCCAGAGCTTCCCAGTGTACTCTGAACCATCTACCTCTCCAATGATCACACCTGCCTTAGTCTACCTCATTTTGGGCTGAAAACAAAAGCTGATATCCATATCATCTGCTTTGTGATCATCTGGAGGGATGAAGATGATTTCACCTTTTATAAAAATTGTAAAGTAAAAGATGGTGTTGCATATAATTTTTTAAACAGTAATTCGGACTGCCTGTTTTCTGGATCCTGTAAACATATACCAATAAAATCTGCAAACACAGGAATTAAAAAAACATAATATAGTTAACAATTCAAATAAATCCCTCTGTGCCTAGGGCTTTTCAAACATATGTTATTTTACTGTCGGCTTGCCCAGCAAGGTGCCTCCATTCTCTGCTTCCTGTTAACTGCATTTTGAGAATTTCCCAAATTCCTTTCCTTGCCTTATTTCTAAAAGCCTGAATTACCATTTAAATTACATCTAAAAGCAACCAATTGTGGTTCCTCTGAAGCATAGCTGGCAAAGTGAGTGGGCAGGTTCTGCGGCAAATCCCACTGGGAGCTCGCTGCCTTTCCCCTCCTTGGGTACATTTATGCAAATGAAATCACATTAAGGTAAACATGAAAGACATTCTTGAGGGTCAGGGCAGACAAAAACTTGCAGCCTAAAGGGCTTATGCAAAAATTGGAAAGGAAAAATGCTTTGGGCCGAAGATGGTGGTTTAGGGGAGGAGGTTTCAGGTGTAGATGGCCTGTATGTAATCCTCAGCTAAGGAGTTCTCATTATTTTCCCTATCACCCTACAACCCACTGCATCCTCAGTGGGCAGTCCACTGCCCTGCCCACTTTGAAGAAAAGGAACTGGGGGAACTTTGGTGAAGTAATTGATGGAATATTAAGCTGATATTAAAAGAATATGGTAGGGGCTTCCCTGGTGGCGAAGTGGTTGAGAGTCTGCCTGCTGATGTAGGGGACACGGGTTCATGCCCCGGTCCGGGAAGATCCCACATGCCGCGGAGCGGCTGGGCCCATGAGCCATGGCCGCTGAGCCTGCGTGTCCGGAGCCTGTGCTCCGCAACGGGAGAGGCCACAGCAGTGAGAGGCCCGCCTACCGCAAAAAAAAAAATGAAGATAAGGCCAGCAGGATATTTATAATTATGTTGGCTACCTTTGGTAAGGGATGTTGACAGGTGTTGATGGGGATTTTCATCTCTCATTTTATATACTTCAAAAAATTTAACAATAAATGAGGGTTATTTTTGTAACATATGGAAGAATAAAGAAAAGGAAAATGATTTCAGGATTGGAGATGAGACCAGTGTGATCCTCATAAGCCTCGCCCTTGAATCTTCTATTCTCCCCATCCACCAATACAAATTCAAAATAGCTTAGGCTACAAAGGGCCAATTCAGCTCCTCAGAGAGTCCAGGCTTTCACATGTGCTTTCCTTTCAGCCTAGAATATCCTTCTCCTCCTTTCCCTATTTTCACATGGTTAATTTCTTCTTGTCCTGCTGTTTCTGCTTAGATGTCACCTCCTCCAGAAAGGTGGCCCCACATTCCACTCCACACCATCTTCCTCCATTCCTTCATCCATCTGCCTGCAAGGCAGGGCTGAATCAAGAACCAGGGTGAGCATGCTGTCAGTTAGCCCAGTTAAATATCCAGTGAAAGGGAAAATAACAAGTTCAAGGAACTATTGCTACTGAACCAAAACTTGGGTCTGCTTGCCCATGCGCAGTAAAGCCAATCTACTGACACCAGGTTGTGGTGAAGGAAAGTGTAGGGTTTATCACAGGGCGCCAAGCAAGGAGTTCAGGGCAGCTAATGCTCAAAACACCCAAACTCCCCAATGGGTTTCAGGAAAGCATTTTTAAAGGCAAGGAGAGGAGGGGACTTGCAGGGCAAGTGATCAGCTCATGCACAATTCTCTGATTGGTTGATGGTGAGGTAACATGGTGGTGTCACAAGAGTTAATGTTATCAATCCTCCGGCTCCAGTAGGTCTGGGGGCTACATGCTCGTGGTCATCAAGTAGTTAACCTCTTCCCTTTGGTGGGAGTTTTAGCATCAGCAAAACAACTCAGGAAAGGTGCATCAGATACTGTCATCTAGGTACTTAAGAGAAGAGCTAAAGCAGAGGACATGGGGGAGGCGGTCTGTCCCGGGAAGGCCCCCTAGGGTCCTGATCCACTAAGCTATAAGAGAAGAGTTATACTTCTAAGGTGAGTTGCCCCCAAATGCCTGGTCTCAACAAGTCCATATCGAGCTCCCAGAGAACCTCAGCATTTGCCATTACAGCACTTACCATTCAGCATTGTAATTATCTGTTTGTCTGCATGCCTCACTAAAATGCAAATGATATGGGACTATAAGGGAAGCCTGTCTATCTCATTCTCCACTGTAACTCAGAATGAGCACAGCAGATGCAAAATATTTGTCTTGGCTCAAGCTGTTATAACAAAATACCGTAAACTGGGCGGTTTAGGCAATAAACATTTATTTTTCACAGTTCTGGAGGTCGTAAGCCTGAGATCAGTGTGCCATTGGGGTCAAATCCTTGGAAAGAGCCCTTTTCCTGGTGGCAGAAGGCTGACTTCTCGTATCCTAACATGGTTGATAGGAAGCGAGCTAGCTCTCTGGCTTCTTCTTATAAGAACACTGATGCAACTGATGAGGGTCCTACTCTCATGACCTAATTACCTCCCAAAGGCCACACTTCCTAATACCATCACACTAGGATTAGGGTTTCGACATATGAATCTTGGGGGGACACATTCAGTCCATAACAATCTTCATACATGGGATAGATGGGTAAATAACAAAGGTCAGAGACTTACTCAAGAGGAGTTTGTAGATAGAAAAAGTCTGTATCCTTTACTCTAGAGACTGTAGATTCTCCTAATCATAGGACTGAGAGAACTTAAGAGGAACAAAACACTGGGAACCAAACACAGCTTTTAGTGGGAAAAATTAAATTTCCTTTCTCTGAATAGATGATTCCCTTGACATAGATGATTCCCATGATTCTTAGCGTTAACACTACAGACATCTTGGGCTGGATAATTCTATGTTGTAGGGGACTGTTGTGTGCATTGTGGGATGTTTAGCAGGATCCCTCCCTTCTACCTACTAGATACCAGTAACACAACTCACCAACCAAAGTCTTACCAAATATTGCCTGGAAGGCAAAATCACTGGCATAGAGTTTTCACAGATATAACAGAGCAGTGCTGAGTAAAGGAGACAACACTTGCATGCTCATATGCTTTGACATATGATTTGAACCTTACAAGCAGAAGGGCCCCAAATGAGTGATTATGATTACTGGGTAGGTAAGGGCATGGGCCAAGTGTCTTACCTTAAGTGACAAAAGGGTTAATGTATACTCAACCTTTACTAAGCATTCCTAGGTCTGAAACTCAGTTCTAATTATTCTCAAGTGATTCTGAAGGCTCATGACACATAGTCATTTGTCAGTGTTCTGGGGCATGAAATTGGACCGTGTCCTCTCTGTAGCTGGTGTGTGGAGGTGATTTACTTAGCTAGTAAGTGAAACTACCTGATCAGCTACCACAGACATCATTTTCTTTTTCTTTAAGCGCCTGCTTTTTAAACACAGCTTTGTTGTTCTCTGTTGGAAATGGATGACACAGCAATGTTTATGAATAGGCCGGGGCAAAGTAGCTTTCTTGTCCAAAGGTTGTAAAGAGAATGCCAATTTCCAAGTAACGGTGATGAAAGTAAAGCGATCTAAGAGCATGGTGGCTTAAAATACTGGTAGCTTAAAATACTGGTAGAGCTTTAAGAGCTTTATGAATTATTTTAGACTGTATTTATAGGATTGTTAAAGACCCAAAGCGTTCCCTTAAAATTTTCAGTCATACTTCACTACATTTTTTCCCCATAGCATATCCCCATATTATATGCTAGAGTAGTATTCATGAATTTGAAAATCTGTAAAGATCTCAAGAAATAGCCCTCAAAATTCTAAGGAGCTCCTAAAATTTAGAGGTCTCAGATGTGTCTCTTCTTCTCTATGCCCCAAATCAAATTGCAACCAGCTGGATGACTACTTGCCCCCTTAATGCCACTGTTGGGGGAGGGAAAATTTCCCTTCTTTCCCCTCTTAGTTCTTTTGGCTGGCAATTAAAATGACATAAGGCAGACTAATGGGGAAAGAGAAATGAAACCTACCCCAGAGGGTGAGGTCAGGTATGTAAAGATCTCAAGAAATAGCCCTCAAAATTCTAAGGAGCTCCTAAAATTTAGAGGTCTCAGATGTGTCTCTTCTTCTCTATGCCCCAAATCAAATTGCAACCAGCTGGATGACTACTTGCCCCCTTAATGCCACTGTTGGGGGAGGGAAAATTTCCCTTCTTTCCCCTCTTAGTTCTTTTGGCTGGCAATTAAAATGACATAAGGCAGACTAATGGGGAAAATCAAATTTATTACATGTGCACGGGGAATTGACATAAATATCAAGAATCGCAAAGACATCAAGGCAAGGTGAGATATATATATTCTGGATTAAGGAGAAGGAGGTAGGGGTCTGAGGCTTCAAGGGGAAGTAAGGTAATTCACAGGAAGATGAAGAATTAACGTTTGGTAAACAAATGTTTTCTGGGTCATCCAAAGGCAATGGGACACAGAGAGGACTTTGATCAAATGGGCTTTGCTAGGTTCCTCTCTTTCTACCATACTTAATACTTTACTATAGTTATCTCTGGTGACAACTTCTTCCTGGACAGGCCTCCTACTTTAAATTCTTTTAGGCAGTTAGGGGGAAGCTCAAAAGTTCTTCCTGAGTTTTTTGGGGCTTGGTTGTTTTCAGCTTAAAATAATCTTCATGCCAGAGTGGCACCTCTTGGGGCGGCCTGCCCTGAGCTCCATCACCACCAAGTGTGTTTGCCCACGTAAACAAATATATTCCCTAAGTGATATTCAGATTATGTAACTCCCCTATTCTCAAGCCTGTATGTAGTATATCACCCCTATAGCATGTCAAATCCAAATAATAATTTTGCTTGTGAGTGAAATTTTAGGCTCTGCACCCGAAGTCTCCACTGCATGATTTCCCATCCCTTATTTTTCTGAACATTCTCATTCAGTTCTTCACCATGGTCTCCTTTTCCTAAACCTAGATTCTTTCCCACTACCTCCACATTGTCCATCAGGCCAGGAGAGGTCCAGTTAAAGAGCCCTCTTTACTTTCTGTCTGCCATACCACATTACTCCTTGCCTTACACATGATACGTAAGACTCACTACCATGAAAATGCCATGTGGTATAAACGAAAAGAGCATAGCTTGTGGAATCAGACAGACCGAGGTTTCAATCCATTTCTGCTACTTATCACGTATGTGAGACTGAGCAAGTTACTTCATTCATCTCTAAAATCCTCACGTTTGTTGTGAGAATTAGGAGAATTGATTATCTAATCCCCACACACACACTTGCTACCTCAAACTGGCTTTGCTTTTCATTTTCCCCACTATTCTTACTTCAGTCAATGTCATCTAGTACCTCATTTTAGAATCCTCCTATCACAAAGTCCTATCAATTCTACCACCTATTATCTTACATATACTCCCATCTCTCCATCCACACTATTACCATTCTTCCTTTATATCTTGCCTAGACCACATTAGTCTCCTAAGTGGTCTTCTTCCTTTCATCCTTCATATCCCCAATCAACTCTCCTTACAGCTTCCAAGGTGATCTTTAAAAAAAAGATTAATTCAATTGTATTCATTACCTGTGTAAAACCTTCCGATGGCTTCTACATGAATTTAGGATACAAGCCACATTTTTTATCATGGCCTTCAAGATCCCAAGTAATTTAGCCCCAAACTACCACTCTGGCCTCATTTCCTACCAGTTTTCTCTGTCTCACACCACTAACTCCCCATTTCTGGATTATAACTGGTCTCCCTGCTTCCACTCTTACCCCCCTTCAATCCATTCTTCACACAGCAGCCAGAGTAATCTTAGAATTCATAAGAAGATGAAGAGGGAGATATTTTTCTATCTACCAATTCTACCTCTAAAATATATTTTGAGTTCATCTACTTCTTTCTATTTGCACCCTGGTTCCAGCTATCATCATCTTTCACTGGAATTTCTACAATAGATTCTTAACAGGTCTTCCTACTGTTTGACTTGACCTTCTCCAAATCATTCTCCACACAGCAACTAGAATGATATTTTGATAGTTCATTATGATCATCTCTCTCCCCTGTTTAAGACTCTTCAGTAGCTTTCCATTGACTTAATCAGTACAGCTGAATGGTTAAAGAATTGGGCTCTAGAGAAAAACTGGCTGGATTTTAATCCAAGCTCCACCACTTACTAGCTGTAGAACCTTGGAAAAGTAACTTCTTTAAAACTGAGTTTACTCACCTACACAAAGGAAACAATAACGGTAACCTACCTCTTAAGGTTATTGTGAATCTTACACATTCAGTAAAAGTGATTTGTTTTTACTGTGTTAACAATTCAAAATCTTTAAATAGGGCTTACAGAGTCCTGCAAAATCTCATTCCTACTTACCTTGCCAGCTTCCTCTTTTGCTATTTCTCCCTTTGCTCACTATGCTCTACCACTCTGGCCTTCTTTCAGGCTCTCAGAGTAGGCCAGTAGTTCTCACACTTTAGATCAGAATCTTCTGGAGGGCTTGTTAAGACACAGATGGCTGGGCTTTACCCCCAAAGTTTCTCATTAAGTAGGTCTAGAGTGGGGCCTGATAATTTGCATCTCTAATAAGTTTCCAGATGATGCTGATGCTGCTGGTTTGGGGACCACACTTTGGGAACCATTACAATAGCATTCCTTCTTGCCTCAGAGCCCCCAAATACGTACAAACCTTTACCCTGGTCATATATCAAGTGTAAACTTTAACAATCCTTCTTATGAAAGGCTTCCCTTGACCATCCAGACTAGGCTAAATACTCTTGATGTATTTTTCATAGCATGCATAGTATTTGTAATTAGTTATTTGTGTAATTATTTTTTGACTTAAAAAAAACATATGTCAAACTGCCTCATGAAGGCAAAGACCCTGTATGTTGTCTTGAAGTCTTATCTCCAGAGCCTGGCACACCCTTGGCTCATAGCAGGCACTCAACAAATTTTGTTGAATAAATTTTTAATGAACAATTGTATTCTATATGTAAAAAAAATAATAATGGTTAAAGTCACTCAATGATGCTGTTTCCCTTCACAAACATTCAACCTTTTCTTTCTGAGACTATCTCAGCTTGCTTGTACTTTCTCCAGTCGCTACCTTTTGGCCACAGATTCCTCAGATTCTTCCCTCTTTCAATGCCCTTACCAGTGCCCTAAGCAAATATAGGGCTTTCAATTCAAACTATACCTTAAAATCACCTGAAGAGCTTTCCAAAATGTACAAGGCCCCACACATCTGACCAATTGAATCAGAATTTCTACATTTTTAAAATAGAACTTCTGCATATTTAAAACATTTCCTCAGATGATTCTGATGTACAATAAGAGTTGAAAAGCACCATGCATGAATGAGTCTCTCTCTCGAAGTAAGAATACTTGTGTACATGTTGACGGTTCTGCAACAATACCAGCCACGTGGTTGGCATTCATCTTATACACTCTGAAAAAGGCATTTGTTTTGCTGCCTTCATTGCAAGTTCCTAGAACTGTGTTTCTCAAATTGTGAACTATAGACCTCTGCATCAATATGGCCTGGTGTTCTTGTCAAAAATACATGCTCCTGGGCCCTACCTCAAACCCATGGATTCAGAATCTTTGGTGGGGAATGTGGGTCAGGGCCAGGAATCTCGGTAATTTCAAATCAGTTTCCTGAGTGATCCTGATGCACAGTAATATACAAGTACCACTGCACCAAAGAGTAGTAGGGCATAGCAAAAGAAAACGAAATAGCCAAGCTTCTACTCAAGATATAAAATTGAACACATGCATTCACAGGCTATAAATTAAGTAAATCTATAACAATGGAACAAATACCAGCCCTCTGATTGGTCAGAGCAGTGAATTCCAATCACAAAGGAACTATGTTTGACAAGGCATATTGGCAGTCATTTTAAGACAAAGGGCAGGTAGGAGAAAAGAGAATAAAAGGCTGCCCCTAGACCACTATCCATGGGTAGCAGGAGAGAAGGTGTGTGAATGGGGTAAGAGCAGGGAGCAAGCAAGAGGGGTAGATTTCATAAGTATATCTACCAAGTGACAGCAGCTGTGATTTGAATACAGCTATACCAAGTCTTACATCTCATACTCATAATCCCTATAGCAGTGGTTCTCAAATGTCACTGGTTATCAGAACCACTTGGAGGCCTGTTAAACACAGACTCCTGGGAACCCCAGGGTTTCTGATTAATTAATCTGGTGGTAGGACCTGAGACTGCATTTTAAATAAGTTTTCAGCTGATACTGATGCTACTGGTCTGGAGATCACATTTTAAGAACCATTGCTCTACAGTGTTCATGGTTTTGTTCATATTGTTGCTTCTTTCTGACCTGCCCTTCTCCCCAGTCAATGACAGTGGACCCTGACCATCCTTCAAAGCACAGCTCCATACAGCCTTCTCTATGAAGCCTTCCCTGATCTCATGTCCTCTACCTGCAAGAACTATAATGTCTTCTGTGTCTATGGGATGGGATATGAGGAGTTGGCAATTCTGAAACACTAAGGGGCAATGGGTGCAGGGAGGGAGGGTTCTAAGGTTTGCAAAGATATTTTTCCAGTGAGTTCCATGCATTGCAGTTGTGGTTGTTCTAAAAACATTGTAAACCGGGTGACCCCAAAACAGAGCCATCAATACTTGTGTTTAGAAGAGGGAAACCAAGCCATTCAGCAAACATGACTCAGGAGGAGAACTGGCAACCATTTCAAGCCAGGGGACTAGAAGGAAGAGGAGGTAAACAACTGGACAAATGGATATCTACAGAAAGGAAATAATGGGACTAGTAATACCTACTCAGGAAGCTTTCTCTGCCCAAGGTCAGAGGAGAATGCCCTAATTGAGTATGCACAGAAAAGAATATTACAACAGAGCAGAACGGAGGTGAGGACAAATTTAAGGTCCCTGACACATGAGATTTGTTTAGGGCCTGATATACAGGTAATAAGTGATAGACATGGGATTTCAACTCATTTCCATCTCATTCTAAATACCGTACATATAACATCTACAGCATTCTCTCAAAGGGTGGTCCATGACCCACTGTCATCAGAATTACTTAGGGGACTTAATAAAATAGTAAGTCCCTACATCTCTCCACCAGAGAGTTCAATTCAATAGACTAATGCCCAGAAGTCTGAATCTTAATAAGTCCCTCCACATGACTGTGATGTAGATGGTAGATAAAATACATATTGACAAAAAACACCAATCTCTAGTTTGCTGCACATGAAGACACGGAATGTTTCGTTTGCAGAAGAAAAAATGTATTGGGAGTGGGGGGTGGGGAAGGTCTAGGGATTGGAGAAATGGCTCTGGGGAGGACAAAAAAAGAGCTCAACAGGTTGAAATCTCTAGGAGGAGCTAGATTTTAAGGAAGAATTTTAATACCAGAACTTTTCAAAAGAGAAATCTGCTACCTGAAGAATTCATGAATTTTATCCTTACTGGAGATGTTACAGGAAAAGTGACAGAGGCATTTTCTGGGCTGTTGATAATCAGTATTTCTCAGTATAGATAATGATCCACTTGTATCTTTATCATCTAAGGGTACCTTTTTACCAAGGTAGATTGGGCTCCGTCCAAAATCTACTGAATCAAAATCTCTAGGGGGTGGAGCCTTTTTAAGAAGCTACCCAGATAATTCTGATACAGTTGGACCATGGTTTACATTTTTAAGAGAAAAACTGTTAAAGAGGTTAAGTTCATATGCTTTGCATGAAATGGAATTGAGTTTAAATTTTTGGACAAAGATCTTATCTAATCTAGCACTGAGAGTAAATTCAGTAAGAGGTGAACAAGAGATTGAATGGGGGAGATAGGAGCCTTGGCACATCTTAGATCAGTGTTTTTCCATATAATTTGGCATTGACAGTCAAGAAGTGGTGGCTAAACATTTGTGGTTTTTAATCTCCCCAGAGGATTCCAGTGTACTGTAGATGTTGAAAACCACTATTCATGAATACTGTCTACCTCTAGAGTTAAAGTTAGTTTGATCAAGGATCACCTGCATCAGAATCATCTTGGGAAGATTATTGGAAATGCAGATTGCTGGGCTTTACCCAACACCTAATAAGGCTAAATTCCTGCGAGGGAGGACCCAAGAATTTCCATTTTAAACAAGCTCCCCAAGTTATCCTTATAAATGCTAAAGTGTAAGAACCACAGCTCAATACATAATTCTATGTCTTCAGCTTCCTTTGCATCTCAGAGTTTATTTCTGTCTTTTGTGCTACAAAGTGAATTCAGTAGATTTCATTGACCAATCGACTGGTACAGCTGGAATTGTCAAATTGTATATTTTACCAAATATAATTACTAAATGAGATTTTCATTTGCTTCTATTTATAGTCAACAAAAGGTCTTTTAAGAAATTCATTCAATAAATTTGTACAATCACTATGTAGAACAGTATGGAGGTTCCTTAAAAAATTAAAACAGAGCTACCAAATGATCCTGCAATTCCACTCCTGGGCATACATCTGGAGAAAATCATAACTCCAAAAGACACATGCACCCCAATGTTCATTGCAGCACTATTTACAATAGCCAAGACATGGAAACAATCTAAAGTTTCATCAACAGGTGAATGGATGAAGAAGATGTGGTATAATCTTCACAATGGAATATTACTCAGCCATAAGAATGAATGAAATAATGCCATTTGCAGCAACATGGATGGACCTAGAGATTATCATACTAAGTGAAGTAAGCCAGACAAAGATAAATATTGTATAATATTGCTTATATGTGGAATCTAAAACAAACAAACCAACAAGATACAAATGAACTTATTTCCAAAACAGGACTCACAGACATAGAAAACAAACTTATGGTTACCAAAGGGGAAAGGGGGGTGGGGGTAGGGAAAAATTAGGAGGTTGGGATTAACAATATACACACTACTATATATAAAATAGATAACCAACAAGGACCTACTGTATAGCACAGGTAATTATATTCAATATTTTGTAATGACTTATAAGGGAAGAGAATCTGAAGAATATATATATATATAATACTGAATTGCTGTGTTGTACACCTAAAACTAACATGATATTGTAAATCAACTATGCTTCAATAAAAATAAATACATTTTAAAAATAAATAAAAATTTAAAAAACAAAACAAAATTCTTTAAAGAAATTCATTCAAGAGAAATAAAAGGAAAAAATATATGCAGTAGTTTTTCTTTGAAATAATTAAAACACCTTTTTTAAAGGGTGGAATTAGTTGTTGGGGGATGTGGATATATTTAGTTTTCCCAATTCTTAACTCATCTAGATGAAAACAATTTCTAGAAATAAGTTTGTGTGAAGGACATGGGGTTAAAGCCCGTTGTGACATTTAAACCAAAAAACAAATGCCAAATTTAGCAGATTATCTGGGTGTTGCTAAACACATGTGTATTTTACATCTGGATTTTTTCACACAGATGTTTTATCAGCATATTAACCTGGTCATCATAAAGTACTAAGATGCAAGATTGCTATAATGGCCTAGTTATTTAACTAAAGTGCTTTTTAAAAAATATCTATTTTTTTCCACAGAATACTATAAATTCTCCAAAATCATATCTAAGCAAAAGATTATCTAAAGGCTCTGGGAATATCATTATCATAATTATTTTCTCTTACTGTTTATAATTATAGTCTCTCAAACCACTTCTAATATGTTTCTATGGATTTTCAGCACATTTTCAAATACAAATGGGCTTTCCCAAGAAAATGCTTACTCATGAAATCATAACTTCAGATTTACATGTTCAAAGATACAGCCAGCGATCCTACTGCCATTTTATCCCTTGCTCTGGCATAAACCTCACAAAGACAGAACTCTCAGTGGCACTGTGAGACCTGGGATCAATGACCTGTTTTAGGCCGGTCCCTTAGCCTATCTGCCTCTTTCTAATGCCACAGGGCAGATAGATAGCCCAAGGGAATCACCTCTGCCTCAAGTCTGCCTTACCAGTATAACACTCTTATCTCAGTCTTGACCTGCTCAAATATACCATCCAATGCCTACTGAGTCACATATCTGTCCCTGTGCGTCTGTGTGTGTGATCATGTTATGCTTTGAGCAGGAGGTCCTGGAGGAAGGAAGTACCACTGTCACCATCAGCAGCAGCAGTATGTGTTGAGTATAATACTAGGTACTTTACACATATTTCCTATAATCCTCAAAACTGCATTATAAGCATAGGAACTGTATTATTACCTCATCACACAGTTGCAGAGACAAACGGTCAGAACAATTAAGCAACTTATCCAAGGTCAGAGTCAGTGATCTTGAAAAGCCAGAACTTTGACTATTATCTTTGGTTAGTACTATATTTAAGCAAATGTTCAAGGGAAGCATTCTAGCATGGTACTGAACAGCACTGGCTCTGGAGCTACATTGACTGCATCTGAATCCAGACTTTATCAATCATTGACTGTGTAATCTTGGGCAAGTTAATCTTAAACTTTCACACTCCTAGACAAATTTTAGACTCCTTTTTAGAGCTTAAAATATCTCTCCAGACATATATTGTTCCCTGTTTCAAATGCATATCATCAGCATTCCTTTTAAATGGCCTTTTTCAAATTTGTTAATTTATGACTGAGATGTCTCCTCCCCTTCTTGGGAAGAACATGGACAACCAAACCAATTAAGTGGCTCTTTATGACTAATGAATCACATTGGATTCCTACCTTCATGAAATCTACCTGCAGTGTCTCCTCAGTTTTACCCCCTGAGAGGGACCATCATCCTGTAAGAAATTTTTCAATCATTGTCCTCAAGTTGACCTCTGATTACTGTTAAGTATACATATAAGACACTGAAAGAAATCAAAGATGACACAAATAGATGGAGAGAAATACCATGTTCTTGAACTGGAAGAATCAATATTGTGAAAATGACCATACTAACCAAAGCAATCTACAGATTCAATGCAATCCCTATCAAATTACCAATGGAATTTTTTACAGAACTAGAACAAAAAATCTTAAAATTTGTATGGAGACACAAAAGACCCCAAATAGCCAAAGTGATCTTGAGGGAAAAAAACGGAGCTGGAGGATTCAGACTCCCTGACTTCAGACTATACTACAAAGCTAAGTAATCAAGACAATATGGTACTGGCACAAAAACAGAAATATAGATCAATGGAACAGGAAAGCCCAGAGATAAACCCACACACCTACTGTTGACTAATCTATGACAAAGGAGGCAAAGATATACAATGGAGAAAAGACAGTCTCTTCAATAAGTGGTGTTGGGAAAACTGGACAGCTGCATGTAAAAGAATGAAATTAGAACACTCCTTAACACCATACACAAAAATAAACTCAAAATGGATTAAAGACCTAAATGTAAGACTGGACACTATAAAACTCTTAGAGGAAAACATAGGCAGAACACTCTTTGACATAAATCACAGCAAGATCTTTTTTGACCTACCTCCTAGAGTAATGGAAATAAAAATGCAAATAAACAAATGGGACCTAATAGGACTTAAAACCTTTTGCACAGCAAAGGAAACTATAAATAAAACAAAAAGACAACCCTCAGAATAATGAACAGGTTTGCAAGGCAGAAATAGAGACACAGGTGTAGAGAACAAACATATGGACACCAAGGGGGGAAAGTGAGGGGGGGCTGGTGGTGGGATGAATTGTGAGACTGGGATTGATATATATACACTAATATGTATAAAATAGATAACTAATAAGAACCTGATGTATAAAAAATAAATATATAAAAATTAAAGAAAAAAGAATACATGGAGTCTTTTCAAGTCTAGATATAAGTCTCTATCTATGAATACTCAACTCCTTTTGAATCACTAAATCACAGTATGGTTTTTGTGGGCAATAAATTGTAAAGAAACAGGTGCCAAAATTTCTAATATTCTTTTTTTTAAATAATTCAAGAACTGTTAAACCATATGTTCCTAGTGACTAATTAACCCTAAATTATGTTCCTGGAAATACTTTGGACAGTGAGCACATAGCTTGTCTACCACAGAACATGAGATTTGGAACCTGTGAAATATTTTATCTGTTTCTTTATTCCTTTTATAAATTCAAAAGATTATCCTCATTTCACAATGACAAAAGCTGAAGGTCAAAGAGTCTATGAGTGGTGTATTTGGTTGATGATAGCACTAATATTACTACTAAAGATTATATCAAATATGGTACCCAATGTTCAAGTTACTACTGCTGTGTAACAAATGACCCTAAAACTTAGTGGTTTAAAATAACAAAAATCATTTCATTCTCTCTCACAGGTTTCTGTGAGCCAGTAATTTCAGGAAGGGCTCAGCTGGGTGGTTAAGGCTCAGTCTACATGTGACTACCATTACGTGGTGATTAGAGTTGGAATTGCAGAGGTGCTGAAGCAGGAGGGGGCTGACTGGGCATTCTTTTCCCTTCATGTAGCCTCAGGGCCTCTCCATGTTGCCTCTCCCTTTGGCCTTCCTCTTGGCGCTGCATGGAGCCCTCAAGACACTTAGACTGCTTACATGGCAGCTCAGGGCTGCAAGCAAGTATTCAAAAGAAACTGGCAGACACTGTGTCACTTTTCATGACCTAGCCTCAGGAGTCACACTGCAACTCTTCTGCTGTAGTTACAAGCTCACCCAGATTAAAGGAGAGGCAACATAGATCTCACTTTTCCAGCAGAGGAAGTGTCAGCATTACTTTGCAAGAAGAACACGTGGGATGGGAGGTATTGTTGCAGTTATCTTTGGAAAATACAATCTGTCACACTTGGCATCTGTAGTTCTTTATATATTGTTGATTTATGCATCGTATTTAAACAAAATGTTTTAAAGTATTTATTTTATTTATTTGGCTGTGTTGGGTCTTAGTGCAGCACGCGGCTCTTCATCGTGGCACATGGGCTTCTCTCTAGTTGTGACATGCGGGCTCAGTAGTTGCAGCTCACGGGCTTAGTTGCCCCGTGGCATATGGGGTCTTAGTTACCTGACCAGGGATTGAACCCATGTACCCTGCATTAGAAGACGGATTCTTAACCACTGGACTACCAGGGAAGTCCCAACAAAATGTTTTCTGATGTCTTGATAATGTTTTCATAGAAAAAGTATCATTAAATGGGTAGATATGCTTTCCCGCATTCATCCAGGACATTAGAAAAATCCATTTAGATTAGGAAGACATAGCTAAAGAACCACCATCCACAACTCTCCAAACTTATTTGGTCATGGAGCCCTTTTTATATAGCACTTCTATCAACATTTCCTGAAATAGTATTCCATGGAATAGAGCTTGAA
Source organism: Neophocaena asiaeorientalis asiaeorientalis (assembly GCF_003031525.2). Lineage (NCBI taxonomy): Eukaryota > Metazoa > Chordata > Mammalia > Artiodactyla > Phocoenidae > Neophocaena > Neophocaena asiaeorientalis. The sequence goes on along the minus strand of NW_020173710.1, from coordinate 198,078 downwards.
AAATTCTGCCATGAACCAACAGTAACAACTTTTCCTAAAGAGTTATAATTGTCATAATTACAAATGACCCATTTTAATAGTGTCAACATGTCTGTTAATACACCTCTATTCAAAAATGACAAAAGATGCTATTTCTTCTGTGTTAGCATTATGTGTAAATATGTTGCTTCATTTTTGTTGAGATGTATTGTTGGATGCTATATCTGCCATTGATAAAAGGACTTCCTAATTGAATTTCATATCTTTGGTATTAAACATGGTTTAGCACATGATATCAATTGGCATTTGCAGTGAAGGAAAAAAAAAGGTGAAGATTCATTGCTAAATATCTAACAAGAAGCTACCTTTGTGTGTACATAGTTCATTCTACTTCACTCTATTTCATAAATGATGGACATACCCCCATCATCCAAAATCTTGGAAATTATTGTTTTATAATAAGTTAATCACAGGGTGTAGATCACAACACTTAAAAGATAGCATGTGAATACATCATTACTATCCTAGACCAAGTTTAACTAGAGAATAATTTCAAATGTTTTAACTGATATCCACAATGTATTTTTGTTTGATTAGAGTTTTAAATGAGAGTCAAGAGCAATGGTGACCTTCAAATATCCTATTCATTTTAAGGCTGCAGTAGATGATTTTAAACCAATTAATTGTAAGCATTATAAGTCAATGAGTTATTAGCATTCATGAATTCTATAACAGCCAATTTGTTCCCAAACCATTGAAGTGCCTGTTTTATAATGTCTTGGAGATGTAACCATAGGAACTAAGTGGTTGCCAACATAAACCTTTATGGTTAAGGAGTGTAAGTTTTTACCTTTTTGAATCATTTTGAAATATATACAGAACCCAGGTAATATACCTCAAGGACTATAGTTTTGTTCAAAGTTAAAAAGTTTTCTTATAGCTATCCAACCCCTAGAGTTCATTTATTCAAGGTGCATCCACAGAGTACTTGCTTTGTGCCAGGTACTATGTTACATACCATGAAGGATAAAATAGGAAACAAACACTGTTGCTACCATCTAGGAACTTAAAATATAGGAGGAGAGGTACAACATTTACCCAGGTTAGTGTGCAATCAACCAGAATGTATAAAGTATCATAAGGGAGAAATAAACCAAGCTCTTTCCTTATAAAAACATTTTTTGCACAACTGGTAGGGCCTAACACCTCTTACCCCATAAAAGGCTATGAAAAATGCATAAAATCAAAAACAAAAGAACCCAAACCACCTGTCATCTACAGGGCTGGCAATATATGTAAATCTATAAAATGGATTAAGGCTTTGATCAAGAAAAGCTTATCACTTCTCTCTACCTCCCTTTCTCTCTTCACCCAGCCCCAACTATAACCCCTCACTTGGGAGATCTATATCTATTGACACAACTATATCATCTATACCTATCTCCATACCCCAAGGGAGTAGTATGGTATCTTTATATGTAAATATTTGTATTTGTATAAATACATATATTTGGTATACTAAAAAGAAATATAGATATGTATCCTATAAATATGGATATTGGATATGGTATATATTTATATATGGGATAGAAGGAAAGAAGGAAAGTAGAAGAGGCAAAAAAAGAAAGAGAATGAGTCTAGTGTCTTTCCAGAATCAGGGAATTGAATGATACCCAACAGAAGATCCTGAGAATCCTTTCTCACTAACCACTACTACCTAAAAGACATGACTTCATAATCTCCATTATTTAACTGAGTCAATCACAGCAACAGTTTGTAAATGTTATGGTTTCAATTATGTTAACAATACTTGTCTATATAAAGGACTAGTTATCCAAAATAAAATGAAAAGACAACCTACAGAATGGGAGAAAATAGTTGTAAATGATGCAACCAACATGGGCTTAATTTCCAGAATATACAAAGAGCTCATACAACTCAATGACAAGAAAAACAACCCAATCGAAAAATGGCCAGAAGGACTAAATAGACATTTCTCTAAAGAAGAAATAAAAATGGCCAACAAGCACATGAAAAGATGCTCATCATCACTAATTATTAGAGAAATGCAAATCAAAACTACAATGAGGTACAACCTCACACTGGTCAGAATGGTCATCATAAAAAAAAATCTACAAATAACAAGTGCTGGAGAGGGTGTGGAGAAAAGAGAACCCTCCTACACTGTTGGTGGAAATGTAAATTGGTCCAGCCACTATGGAAAACAGTATGGAGGTTCATTAAAAAACTAAAAATAGAATTACCATATGATCCAGCAATCCCACTCCTGGGCATATATCCAGACAAAACTAATCCAAAAAGATACATGCACCCCTATGTTCATAGCAGCACTGTTCACAATAGCCAAAACTGGAAACAACCTAAATGTCCATCAACAGATGAATGGATGAAGATGACATGGTACATGTATACAATGGAATACTAGTCAGCCATAAAAAAGAATGAAATAATGTCATTTGCAGCAACACAGATGCAACTAGAGATTATCGTACTAAGTGAAGTAAGTCAGAAAGAGAAAGACAAATACCATTTATCACTCATATATGGAATCTAAAATATAGAAACAGACTCACAGACATAGAGAACAGACTGGTAGTTGCCAGGGGGGAGGGGGTTGGGGGAGGGATGGAGTGGGAGGTTGGGGTGAGCAGATGTAAGTTATTATATATGGAATGGATAAACAACTAGGTCCTACTGCATAGCACAGAGAACTATATTCAGTATCTTATGATAAACCATAATGGAAAAGAATATTAAAAAAGAATGTATATATATATATGTGTATGTATAACTGAATCACTTTGCTGTACAGCAGAAATTAACACAACCTTGTAAATCAACTATACTTCAATTAAAAAAAAAAAGGACTAGTTATCCAAAACACTGACTCACGCATACTGCTCTACTTCTGCCATATAATCACAGTCTTGGTGTGTCTCTAAATCTCTAGGTCTTGGAATTGAACTGTAGAACTTTTAGAGGAGAAGATCAATGCATTGGCATAATAGACTTTGCTACCTCTTCCATGGTGTTGGCAGGACAGAGTTAATTCACATTATATTTCCTGCAATTGAATGCATGTGTTTTGTATCACTTTTTGCCTTGATTTTCATGATAACATAAGAGATATACTCCTTGCAAAAGATAAAATGAAAACAAAACACAAGGATCACAAAGGAGAATAAAGAGTGGCATTCTGTATGATTTGAAACTGTATATTTAAGGAAGTATGCTAATTTTCTGCCAAAATGTTAATACTATTAAACTATGGTGTTTAAATGTATTCATAGTCAGCAGAAAACTTTAGAATTTCTAGAGATATAAAACAAAAAACTGACAGCTTTATTAAATCCACTAGGAAAAAAACGTACCCAACTTATATCAACCAACTCTTCTTTCTCAAGTTCTGAGGGTCAATGCATGTGGATTTTGGAGTCGTGTTTCCTACTACTTTGTAGATGGTACTAGCTTATTTCTAAATATAAACACTGGACAGAACAGAGAAGAGGGGAATATGAAAGAGATAAGAAAGCAGCAGAATCAACAATCCATAAAGAAAATGGAAAGGACAGTTCTTGTGACACATAAGTATTAAATGGGTAATGGCAGGAGGTTAAGGAGTGGTGCTGGGTATTGAAAGAGCCTTATGATAAAGGAAAGAATACATTCAATAAATTACCAGCAGAGTATACAATATATTTTATCAAGCTCTGAAGTTGAGATATTTTAAAGTTCTGATTTTTCTTTATCAAAGTTCCATTTAGCAGGATAGTTTTTCCCCTCTAAAAGGCTAGTTTTGGGTTTCCCTGGTGGCGCAGTGGTTAAGAATCTGCCTGCCAACGCAGGGGACACTGGTTCGAGCCCTGGTCCGGGAAGATCCCACATTCCGCAGAGCAAATATGCCCGTGAGCCACAACTACTGAAGCCTGCGCACCACATCTACTGAAGCCCGCGCGCCTAGAGCCCGTGCTCTGCAACAAGAGCAGCCATCGTAATGAGAAGCCCACGCACCACCCTGAAGAGTAGCCCCCACTTGCCTCAACTAGAGAAAGCCCACACACAGCAACAAAGACCCAATGCAGCCAAAAAAAAAAAAATTGAGGTCATCACATGACCTTTGCTTCAAAAAAAAATAAATAAAAGTCTAGTGTTCTCTTTTGCTAAATGCTATGTAGTTCTTTAGACTTCTTCTGTGCAGAGACTTGTTTCATGAATCACGGGAGGGAGATGCCTAAATATTCTTTACTGGTTGCTGCTTCTCCCAACACTGCATCTCTCTCCGCCATTGACTTTGATGTTGGTTCAAATAGTCCTGTAATGTTGCTCCTTTTGTTGATTTAATCAATACATAGAATTAGTGAACTTTTCTTTAAAGGTGTTCAACCTATTCTTTACCCAAGGCATAAACTTCTCTGAGAAGGTGAGAGCTATTCTGTGCTCTCTGGCACCTGTTGAGGAGTGAAATTAGTGTCCTTACAGAAGCTGGGACTTTTGGGTGTTCCTTTTTAGCCGACACTTCAGAGAGCAGGTGAACCCAATATGTACCAAAAGCTTTCACATCATCCTTTAAAATGAGCCAGAAAACATTTTCCCAAGGTTTGAGAATTCATCCAAGTTTACCATGCTGTCACTAGGAAACACGCTGAAATGACAGAGTACAATGCTCATCAACTAGCTAAGGTGTGACATTGGCTTCAGAATGACTAATGCTCAGAGAAAACCAAAACATCAGGCTTCTTCGCCTCCCTCCTTCTCCATCTGGAGTTTGCAGTGATTTCCCAGATCAGGCTAAATGCCAGCACCATATAGAAGTTACAATCAGCCCTTGAGGGTAGTTTCTTGCAGCAAAATGCAACTGAGCATTTTTTATTCCTAGTTCGAGCACACCATCCCTAAGTAGCCTTAGGGACTAAGAAAATAACTCAGATGAAGGGTATCTAGAAAGAAGGGGAAAGTCAACAAATTCTGAGCCTTAGTTGAACAGCTTATTAATGATTTAGATTGATTTTAATAACCTCCAACTGTGACAATGTCTCTTTTTATTTAAATAAACTTCTTATATTAGAATAGTTCTAGATTTGCAGATTAGAGCTAGTACAAAGTTCTTGAGTACCTCCCACACAGTTTCACCTATTTTAACATCTTACATTAATAGGGTATACACGCCACAATTAACGAACCAATACTGATACATTATTATTAACTAAAGTTCATACTTTAGAGAGATTTCCTTAGTTTTTACCTACTGTTCTTTTTCTGTTCCAGATTCCGTCAGGATACCATGTTGCATTTAGTTGACATGCCTCCTTAGTTCTCTTGGCTGTGACAGTTTCTCAAAGTGTCTTTGGTTTTCAAGACCTTTGATCCCAAACGCAAATTCGTGTGCCCAATGCACAGTGAGGCCAAACAAACCAAAACAGCGGAGTTTGCAGCAGAGAAAGGTTTACTGCAGGGCCATACAAGGAGAGTCGGCGGCTCACACCACCAAAAAACTCCAAGCTCCCCGAAGGGTTTCAGCAAAGCATTTTTAAAGGCCAGGTAAGGGAGGGGCATCGCAGGTCAAGTGATCAGCTTGTGTACAATTCTCTGACTGGTTGATGGTGAGGTAACAGGGCGGTGTCACAGGTGTTAACATTATCAATCCTTAGGCGCCAGCAGGTCTGGGGGTCACATGCCCATGATCATCACGTAGTTAATTCCTTCCATTTGGTGGTGTTTTCTAGCGTCTGAAAAACTCAGGAAATATGCATGAGATACTGTTATCTAAGTACTTCAGAGAGGAGCTACAGCAGAGAATATGGGGGAGGGGTCTGTCCCGGGGAGGCCCCATAGGGTCCTGCTCAGTTACACCGTGACACTTTTGAAAAGCTGGGACAAAGCGAGAGAGTGGCATGGACATATATACACTACCAAATGTAAAATAGATAGCTAGTGGGAGGCAGCCACATAGCACAGGGAGATCAGCTCGGTGCTCTGTGACCACCTAGAGGGGTGGGATAGGGAGAGTGGGAGGGAGGGAGACACAAGAGGGAAGAGATATGGGAACATATGTATAACTGATTCACTTTGTTATAAAGCAGAAACTAACACACCATTGTAAAGCAATTATACCCCAATAAAGATGTTTAAAAAAAAGTACCGATCAGGTGTTTCGTAGAATGTCCTTTAGTTGGTAGTTTTCTGATGTTTTTCTCCTGTTTAGACTGAGGTAATGGATTTTAAGGAGGAAGATCATAGAGGTAAACCATTTTCATCACATCCCATCAAGGGTCCATGCTCTCCACATGTCTTATCACTGATGATGTTAACCTTGATCACCTGCCTGAGGTAGTGTTTGTCAGGCTTCTTCACTGTAAAGTTACTGTTTCACTCCCTTTCAATACTCTACAGTTTGGAAGAAAATCACTATGCACGCACAGCTTCCACTGTGCTCCACTCCTTGAGAGCAGAATATCTAGATAAATCTTCCAGAGGGAGATTTGTCTATTCTCCCCCATTTATTTTTTTATTCAATCATTTATTTATATTAGTATAAATTCAGATATTTATATTTATAATTAGTGTTATAATCCAATACTACTTTATTTTGTTACACAAATTATTTCAGCTTTGGCTATTGGGAGCTCTTTCAGTGGGCTTCTCTGCCACTTTGACATAGCTCCATTATTGTGTTTTGTTTTGTTTTGTTTTGTTTGAAATCTGCTTTATTTTCTGACACTAGAAGATGCTCTGTCACTAAAAGATGTATATCTCCTGCACTTGTCCTAGAATCAGTCATTTCTCCAGGAATGCTCAGTTCCTTTTATTGGGGAATGGTATTAGAAACAAAGATCTGGGTGCTAGGCATCCACATTGTTACTGTGGTATTGTTCATTTTAGGCCCTCTCAGCTGACAGAGCAAGAAAAGTTATGTGCATATACTAACCTATGTAACTACACATATCTATAAATATTTCTACATGTACCTATCTTTACCCATATTAAGGCAAATACAAGGTCATACTAATATCACCAACTCTTATAATCCAATGGAATCATTCTAGCCCCTGCCCTTGCTTATCTGTAACCTCACATTTCAACAAGAAACCATCTGCCATTCATTTACTTAATTGTTCATTTCCAATATACAGGTATATTGGTTTCCAAACTGTTAACCCACACCCCTATGAGAAATGCTTTTATCGAGCACAGTGCTTATGTACAGTTCCTTTTAACTTTAAAGAGTCCACTCATTTCCAAAGTTATTTAGGTCAGCATCTTCTTCCCCCAACCCTTCAGTGAGGTTATTTAATGCATTTTTAATTTAGTTGGATTTTTGTGTTACATTCTGTATTTCATCCTGGGATCCCCTAACTTCCTAATAAACTTAAAAATTTTTGCATATGTTAAGGTTCACTCTTTGTACTGTCAAGTTTTATGGGTTTTGGGGGGGGGGTTGGGGTTTTTTTGTTTTTGTTTTTGTTTTTTGCGGTACGCGGGCCTCTCACTGTTGTGGCCTCTCCCGTTGCGGAGCACAGGCTCTGGACGCGCAGCCTCAGCGGCCATGGCTCACGGGCCCAGCCGCTCCACGGCATGTGGGATCTTCCCGGACCGGGGCACGAACCCGTGTCCCCTGCATCGGCAGGCGGACTCTCAACCACTGCACCACCAGGGAAGCCCAAGTTTTATGGGTTTTGACAGATACATAATGTCATGTATCCACTATTATGGTATCATGTGGAATAATTTCAGTGCCCTAAAAATTCCCCTCTGTTTCACGTGTGTAACACCTTCCCCCATTGACAATCACTGATATGTTTGCTGTCTCTATAGTTTTGCCTTTTCCAAAATGTCATATAAATGGAATTATATCGTATATACCCTTTTTAGACTGCCTTCTATCACTTAAGAATATGTACATAAGATTCATCTATGTCTTTGTATGGCTTGAGATCTCATTCTTTTTTTCCCTGAATGTATTCCATCGTATGGATATACCCCAATTTGTTTATATGTTCACCTATTGAACAACATCTTGGTGGCATCTAGTTTTTGGTGATTATTAATAAAGCTGCTATAAACATTTGTGCACAGGTTTTGTGTGGGCATAAGTTTTCAAATCAATTGGGTAAATATCTGGGAGCATGATTGCGGGATTGTATGGTAAGACTATGTTCAGCTTTGTAAGAATCTGCCAAACTGTTTTCCAAAGTGGCTGTACCATTTTGCATTCCCATTACCAGTAAGCAAATGAGAGTTCTTGTTGCTTTGCATCCTTGCCAGGAGTTGGTATTGTCAGGGTATTTGTCTGTTTGTTTGTTTGTTCGTTTTTGTCATTCTAATACATGTGTGCAATGTTTTCTTTGAACTTATCTCACTGAGAAAATGGTTTTCTATCCCTTCCTTGCAGGAAATCAAACTATATTGCTGATCTGGATGTGTGCATGAAAGGAGGAGAGAAAGAATTTACTCAAAAATTACTTGGCAATTTTCCTACAAAAATTTTCCTACAAATAGTGATGATTTCCTACACAGTAACGGGCTTTGTGCAAGTGTTTTCAGAGCATCTCCTTTCTCCTTTAAGTTTCCTTCAGAGGCACATAGGTGTTTTAGGGGAGTGAAGAGCCCTTTGACATTCTGTAACAATCCTCTGTAAAAATCCTGTTCTACTACCACATGATAGGTGCAGGCTGGAAAGTTGGATATAAATTTTCTTCTTACTTGAGATTAATCAATTTCACTGCATCAACTCATCTTAGCATACAAAGATTTACCAAGCCACTTCTCAGTATCCTTTTACCTTCTAACCTTTAGCTCCTTGTCACACATTGAACTGCGGCAGCAGTTGTGAATCTCAGAAAAGCAAAAGTATGGAGAATGTGAAAGAAGAAGAGGTCTGTGAAATCCTCTAGATACGAGACAGAATATTTTGCAGGGATAAGGCATTGGTCCCATCTCCTTACTGAACGTACCAGCATGAGAGTACCATCGGGGAAATTACCATCAAGTAAAAAAGAAGGAAAATCACCTAAGAAGAGAATAGTTGGTAGGCTGGGCGAAAGACTTCTGTTCAGGACAGAATGGCATATTTCATGTTCCCTTCTCCACCGCCACCAGGCAGCTGTGATTTCATACTCCTAGTTGTTCTATTTCTATTATCTCTCCCTCTAATCTATTTTTATTCTATAGGCTACTGCTGGTGAAGTCATGTTGTTTTCCTGCTCAAATACTCTTACTAGCTCTCCAATGGTTTCAGGACCAACTTCAATCCTTGTCTTACCTCCAAAACTCACTACCATCTAACCTTAAACTATTACTATAGTCTTTATCACCTACCTCTCTCTCTCATTCATTCAGCACCTCAAACTCTAGACAGAATGGACAGATCACTTGAAATACGCCCTGTGCTTTCCCGTGCCTTTACATACCACATTACTCCCACTTCACATACCTTCCATTCCCTCTCCAATCTCCAAATACTTATCCCCACCCATCTTTCTGAGCCTAGTTTATATGCCATTTATTCTATGCATTTTCTTTGACTCTCCTAGTTGGAAGGAACTAATCACTTTAAAATTTCCTTGCAGTTTGTTTTTTATTCTTTTTTCACAGCACTTTACTTCCTACTCTGTATTAGTGTTCATTAAATATAATGTTGTTTCTTTATCATTTCCTGGGCTTTTAAAGCAATTTTTTCTCTTTCTCATCCCCCCGGTTTCCAGTTTCATTTGCCAACTTTCTCTGCCTGAAGAAGGAAGATAGGAAAGGTGGGCTGATGATCAACCATTGCCTAATAAGTTACCACTCTTGCATGGTGAACATCGCCTAGTCTCTTCTCTAGTCTGACTCAACAAATAATCTCAAATAATTGAGAGTTGGCTGATATTTTATTTTAACCATAATTTGGAGGGTCTTGACCTTCTTTTCATTCCCCCTTATCATAACAGCCTATGACTGGCATGTAAAGACTTGAACATGAGCAGTCAGAACCCATGGTTTGGAAAGATATCTTGTGTTCCTGGGTTGGAAGAATTAAAATTGTTAAAATGTCCATACTACTCAAAGCCATGTATAGATTAAATGGCATTTTTTGTAGTAATAGAAAAAAAAATCCTAAAATTCATATGGAATCACAAAAGACCCCAAATAGCCAAGGCAGGTCTTGAGAAAGAAGAACAAAACTAGAGGTATCACACTTCTGATGTCAAGCTATATTACAAAACTACAATAATCAAAGACAGTATGGTACTGGCATAAAAACAGACACATAGACAAATGGAACAGAACTGACAGTACAGAAATAAACCCATGCATGTACAGTCAACTAATATTTAACAAGGGAGCCAAGAATACTCAATGGAGAAAAGCGAGTCTCTTCAATAAATAATGTTGGGGGACTTCCCTGGTGGTGCAGTGACTAGGAGTCTGCCTGCCAATGCAGGGGAGACGGGTTTGATCCCTGGTCTGGGAAGATCCCACATGCCGCGGAGCAACTAATCCCTTGTGCCACAACTACTGAGCCTGTGCTCTGGAGCCTATTGAGTCACAACTACCGAGCCCACATGCCACAACTACTGAAGCCCACACACTCTAGGGCCAGCTTGCTGCAACTAATGAGCCCGCATGCCACAACTACTGAAGCTCACGTGCCTAGAGCCTGTGCTCTGCAACATGAGAAGCCATTGCAATGAGAAGCCTGTGCACAGCAACGAAGAGTAGCCCCTGCTCGCCGCAACTAGAGAAAGTCCACGTGCAGCAACAAAGACCCAATGCAGCAAAAAAAATTTTTTTTAAATAAGTAGTGCTGGGAAAACTGGATATTCACATGTAAATGAATGAAATTGAAACCTGGTCTTATACCACTCACTAAAATTAACTCGAAATGGATTAAAGACTTAAATGTAAGAACTATAACCATAAAACTCCTGGAAGAAAACATAGGAAGAGAAATCAGTCAACGATTTTTTGGCTATGACATCAAAAACACAAGCAACAAAAGCAAAAATAAACAAATAGGACTATGTCAACTAAAAACCTTCTGCACAGCAAAAGAAGTGATTCACAAAATGAAAAGGCAACCTGCAAAATGGCAAAAAGTATTTGCAAACCACTCTCTGATAAGGTGTTAATATCCAAAATATATAAGGAATTCATACAACTCAAGAGCGAAAAACAATTTGATTAAAAACTGGGCATAAGGATTCAAATGGACAATTTTACAAAGAAGATATACAAATGGCCTACTGGTACATGAAAAGGTGTTCAACATCATGAATTATCAGGGAAATGCAAATCAAAACCGCAATGAGATATCACCTCACACCTCTTAGGATAGCTAATATCAAAAAGACAAATGACAACAAGTATTGGTGAGGATGTGGTGAAAAGGGAACACTTGTATGCTGTTGGTGGGAATATTAATTGGTTCAGCCACTACGGAAAACAGTTTGGAATTTCCTCAAAAATTTAAAAATAGAACTACCATATGATTTAGCAACCCCACTTCTGAGTATATATCCAAAGGAAATGAAATCAGGATCTTCAAGAGATATCGCCCTTTCATGTTCATTGCAGCATTATACACAATAGTCAAGATATGGAAACAACCTAAGTGTCTGTCAGTGGATGAATGGATAAAGAAGATGTGATATATATATATATATATATATATATATATATATATATATATACAATGGAATATTATCCAGCCACAAGAAGGGA
>NW_020173710.1:185973-186247 GCF_003031525.2 Neophocaena asiaeorientalis asiaeorientalis | reverse complement strand
GGCTGGTGATCTATTGTACAACATGTGACTATAATTGACAATACTGTATTGTATACTTGAAAGTTACTAAGAGAGTAGGTCTTAAAATTTCTTCATATGATTTAGCAACCCCACTTCTGAGTATATATCCAAAGGAAATGAAATCAGGATCTTCAAGAGATATCGCCCTTTCATGTTCATTGCAGCATTATACACAATAGTCAAGATATGGAAACAACCTAAGTGTCTGTCAGTGGATGAATGGATAAAGAAGATGTGATATATATATATATAT
>NW_020173710.1:172136-185865 GCF_003031525.2 Neophocaena asiaeorientalis asiaeorientalis | reverse complement strand
AGTAACCATGTGCGATGATAGGTGTGTTAACTAACGTTATTGTGGTAATCATTTCAAAACGTGCACGTATGTCAAATCACCACATCGTACACCTGAAACTTACACAATGTCCTATGTCACTTATAGCTCAATAAAGCTGGGGAGAAAAAGAACTTATGGTTTTATTTAGCTTCCATCAATTGCTTGTTTATCTAAAGCTAGTCTCTTTATTTCTTCAGTCTCAAGTATTGGGGTAGAAATGTGCTTCTTAATCAATGTATCAAATTTTGACTCACCCTTGAGTGGATGAGAGGCTAAAGAGAGGTTTTCCAGAATTATATTTTCCTTTAAAAATGCACTGGCTTTCCGGTTAAATATGTGGGATAAATTCAATAGCTTTTCCTTATTATGTCAAGCTACTTTAAATATTTCTACTTTAAAACCAATGAGTTAAAATTATTGGCCTTCAGACCTAATACACAAGTGATTTTTAAAAGCATCTAGGGGCTTCCCTGGTGGCGCAGTGGTTGAGAGTCCGTCTGCTGATGCAGGGGACACGGGTTCATGCCCTGGTCCGGGAAGATCCCACATGCCGCGGAGTGGATGGGCCCGTGAGCCATGGCCGCTGGGCCTGCGCGTTCGCAGCCTGTGCTCTGCAACGGGAGAGGCCACAACAGTGAGAGGCCTGCGTACAGCAAAAAAAAAAAAAACAAAAAAAACAAAAAAAACAAACGCATCTAATTGTTAGGCTTCCAAAGTTTCTTACAATAAACATTTGGTATGGAATATAGACTTTAAGGAGGAATAGCCAAGGAATCAGGGACCAAGATTTTAGTCCTGGCTCTGACACTGTGTGACCTTGGGCAAGACATGTAACCTCTGGGTGATGTATTTCCTAATCTGTAAATTTGTGCTTTGGACCAGGTGGTCTTTATCATCCCTCTCAACCTAAAAAAATGTGTAATTTTTAAATGCAAAACCAAAAATTATTTTTCACTTTTAACTTCTACTATTGTACATTTAAAAAAATCAAATCTGAATATATTACTCAGCTTTTCCCTAATAAAAATTCTATTAAATTTTTTATCAGTAATAATAGTTTTATCCAGCCACTGATATTTTTATACCATCTGTCAGAGTATTTACTTACAGCCATTTTAGATTAAAGTTGATAGCTACTTAATTTTTCAAGTTCCGAAAGATGGAAATTTCCATAAAGAATACAGTTGTCTTAGATTAGCACTTGTTTCTTATGATATTCAATAACTTCTGTAAAATCTGCTTAGTTTTAAAATCAAATGCTATACTTTCAGAGATACAAACATGGCTCACTATAAATTCCCCAAAGTCTAAAGATTCCGTAACAAATTTTCCTCATAAGTCGGTTAGTTCAGTAATAAAGAGGTCAGGCTTTGGAGTCACATGTATCTGGGTGTCTACCCATGCCCTTCCAATGTTTAATTTTACATCCTCAAAAATATTATGTATTTATGATCACTGTCTTCATCTGTAAAAGAAAGATAATATTAGCACCTGTTTATTGAAGTTCTGAGAATTGAATACCATAATGCATGTACAATTCCTGATAACAGTAAGCACTCAAAAAATGACTCAAGGAAGAACATGCCTTCGCAGGTTTAGCAATCTAATCAAGAAGTTTTAACTTTCCTTTACTCCCACCCACTGCATTTCACAGAATGTCATTCTAGTAGCTCCTGTTGACCACTGTGGTCCTATCTTTAATGGGGTTGTGACATCTGAGGTGGCCAGATAATTCTACTGTTTCTGTTTATCACACTTCAGAAGAGAGCAACCAGTCTGTTGCTTAGGAGCCATTTCCCATACCATGAAATCACAAGAAAAAAGAAAAAGCTGACACAGGAATGGGCACAGACGAGCCATCTGAAGGTCCAGGTCCAGAGATTTTATTAAACAAATGGAGGAACCAGAGTATGGGTGAAACACCCCATTTCTCTCAATGATCTAGCTGAAAACCCAGAAATAGCACACCAGGTACTCCATCCTGAATCCGCTGCCCTAATCATGGTCTCTGCAATTTCTACAGTGTAGTCATTTTGGTTTCTGTTTGAAAGATAAATGGTCTTTGGTGTTCAGTGACTCTTGGATGAAATCATGCCTAGGTCATGGATGAAAAGCGAAGAATTAGAATCCAAAGAGTACTTCCAGCCTTTGTCACTTCATTTTCCATTTGGTTGAAAGTATACTCACTGAGCATGTGGATAAGGTCCCTCAGATAGTGACAACTGATAAAAAAGGAAGAGTATAGTCAGGTGATAAAAAGTTCTGGATTACTTATGGTACAAACACAACGTAAATATTTCATAGAATATTGTATGTCAGGGTTGGAAACAGTCTTAGCATCTAATCCAGTCTTCTCAATTTGCAATGAGTAAACTTATCCTTGCTTTAGGTTATATACCTATACCTGTCAAAGACCCAAAAGCTCAAATTAGCTTACAGAGAATACAACATATTTATTTTTTGTTATAAATAAAATGAGATTAACGTGCAAGAAAAGAATCTCTGAGCCTCAGTTTTCAAAGAAGAACCAATATATTTAAAAGATAAGATTGTATAGAGAAGCAAATAATTCATAATTTCACTTAAATCAATTAAGTCTAGAAATATAATGATTTATGTAGCATATTTAAATATTGGATCTATCTTTTCAATATATTTTACAATAAATTCACTTGAAATGTTTTAGTTAATAATTTTTATTTATTTTTATATTTTAATCAATTGTATGACTTCTAAATGAATGTGAAAGAGCATTGTAAACTGTAAAGTATAAGTAGATTACTAATAACAGTAACATTTTTGCAAATCAGGTTTTTTTAACTTTTTAATCTACATTATATTCTTAAGATTATTTCTTGAAACATTCTGCATTAAGTAAATAAAATGATTCGTAACATTCATGCAATTTATTACTAAAACTTCCATCTCAGTGTTAATATGTTTGCACCCAAGCTATACTCTATTTTATAATCAAAATATTTCTTTGACTGCTTCTTTCCTTTACTCCATATGTAATCATATTGATGTACCATATCATTGGTCTGATTTGTGTTTCCTTCCCTTTATTATCACTCCAAATAGGAAGAGAAGATTGTATAAGAAGCTGGGTCCCAATGCATCTCTGGAAATGTTTGTTAAATTGTGTATTCTCCACACCATTTGCTAAGAATTAGTGATTAACTCAGATTTATACAGGAATCAGGGGTCATTGTAACTGGAATTGAAATCCCCTATCATTTTCCCCTTGTTCAGCCGTTTCCTTCGGCTTAAGAGCAAAAATAGCCATCTGAAAATCACTAAGAGGCATGGTTTACGTCTAGGGTTTCCATCCTTTTCAGGTTTCAAAAGCAATATTAAAAATTTTACTTCACCCTAAAACTTCATTGTGCAGAGAAAATGTAATTTATTTATTTTGTCTATAACTAATTTAGGCTTCCTATTGAGTTTCCCACTCTCTGTTTGGTGAGGGTAAAAATTAATTTAATGTCCAATCCAGTTTAAATCTTAGTCTGATCTAATAAATTAAATAGTCTCTTTAGGGAGTGTTCAGTTTCTCTTGGTAAAAGAGCTTAGTCTCTAAGACAGCTTCCCCCTCCTCCTTACTTCTCTCTTAGGTCGAAGCATAGTTGTATGGGGGAGTGGGATATGGCTTCGGTGACCTCATGGCAGAGGGAATGCTGGGACCCTTGCATGTTAAGTCCCTGACCTCCTCTGGTCTCTGCAGTAATATCCTTTGCCCACATGGTTGCACGTTGCTGTGCTGTTACGTAGAGCCAAAGATGTGGCTAGTGTAACTCACGATCCCCATCTCTCTCTTGGCTTTTTCAGAGCTAGTGCCATTCTTGACTAAGTCAAAATCACCTCGATTCCCACTAGCTGTTTATTCCTCATTCTCTCCACATCCTCCATTGAGCCAACTCGCCCAACAATCCAGGCCTAGCCTGGGCTTCTGGATCACCTTTTGCTGCATTGGAGCGTCCATAGGCAGTGCCACTGACTCTTAATCTAACATCTAATCCAGTCAAGAATAAGGTAACTCAGTAAAGCCAAACCCTAGGAGTTCTGTTTGCACAACTAAACTAATACGGAGGTACCCCAGGTTAATGTAGGGACATTAACTGAGAGGGTATTACTTTCCAGAGTCCTAAGCGGGGAAAGAGGAGGAAGAACACTCTGCCCCCGGGGTTACCCTTACTATTTTAATAAACTAATCGGGACCCACAATTTTGTTGTCACTTATTTAGTAAATCCCATCAGCGATCCTTGTCATAATTCCCTATGGCCAGAAAAATGCAAATCTTCCCTTCGTCTCCATATATGCATAACCGCTCTATGCACCTCTGTCCTAGCCTGGGCTTAATATACTAAAGAAGGAAAAGAAGGAATGTACAGGTCAACTGCTTGGATTACAAGGCTTTTTTGCCTCACAATAAGATTTTTAAAAATGTTTGATTAATTTTTTCCTTTTTTAAAGCTTGCATTTTTTTAAAAGAGAATAAGCAGTAAGTATGTAACTTTCAAAGCAAAAATGGAAAAACATTTACCAGTCAAAAAGAGTACAGTAAAGAAGAGGTAAAAGGAAGTAGAGAAAAAAACAGGGATAAATAGAAAGCAGAAAATAAGATAGAAGGCATTATTCAAATAAATAAGTAATCACAATAAATGTAAAGTTACCTAAATCACCAATTAAAAGTTAGATATTCTAACACTGACTTTTTAAGGATACAGCTATATAATTTTATAAAAAATAAACTTAAATGTAAAAACACAGAAATGTTGAAAATAAAGGATTAGGAAAAATACACCAGGATAAAAACACCTTAAAAATGTACTGATAGCAATATCACATAAAATATAATTAGGGGAAAATAGTAACAGCATGGTGAAAAACACTCAAATTCATCAGGATGATACGAAATTCTAAAACCTGGGTGAACATTAGTAGCCTATCTTCAAATAGTTAAGGGGAAAATTGACAGAATTACATGTATAGATGAACAAATCCAGCATGATAAAATCTCTCTAACAAATCTATTTCAGTAATTGATAGGTGAAGTGGACAAAATAATTAATAAGGTTTTGAAAAGTTTGATAAACTTAATTGACAAATTGGTTTAAAAATGTATATTTGTATATTACCCAGTTCTAGCAATTATAGAATCCGTATCCTTCTCAGGCATATAAGAAACATTTATGTGAAGGTGAAAGAATTTCTAGGTCTTAGAGCAAGTCTGAAAATATTTTAGAAAATCAACTATATAGACTACAGTCTCTTATTCAACTATAATTATTTTTAAAAATGAAATAACAAAAAAATCATTGAGGGCTTCCCTGGTGGCGCAGTGGTTGAGAGTCTGCCTACCGTTGCAGGGGACACGGCAGGGGACACCGGGTTCATGCCCGGTCCGGGAAGATCCCACATGCCGCAGAGCGGCTGGGCCCGTGAGCCATGGCCGTTAAGCCTGTGCGTCCGGAGCCTTTGCTCCGCAACGGGAGAGGCCACAACAGTGAGAGGCCCGCGTAACGCAAAAAAAAAAAAAAAAAAAAAATCAAAAAAAAAAAAAAAAAAAAAAAAATCATTGAAATCATAAATAATCTGTGTAAGATAGGGTTAACTTGTGATTGGTCTCTGCTAGTGCTATGCTTATCCTTAGGGACACCTACATGTATGCTACTGGCCCTTGGTCAAGGCAGGGATAAAATGTACTAGCTAGTGCTTTAAAATGTGTGCATACTCAGATTTTGAGCGTCAAAAGATGAATATCCTCCTTCTTTGCATTCCTTTTGTAACATCTTTATTTTTCTCTATATCATCACCCACTGCAGATACCTGTAAATGTTCTGGGTAAACCAAGGTGTGAATCTTGTACTGGTAAAGACACACCAATAATTTTTCAATACAGAGTATTGCAAGGGCAGGAAGAAGGGATGACTTTTCTATTCTTATAACAAGGAAGATAGAAATGGAGGTTTTTTTTTTAAGTAAGAGAGGTGAGATACAGCTAGTGTTATCCAACTCCCCCTCCCCATTCTGTTCAGCCCTCCACACAATTGCAAACTTTGGTAAACCTATAATGTTCCAGATTGTCAAAGACAAAATTAATTCTGCTTAGAGAAATCTCTACTGCAGTATCAGTTGATATTTAAAAACAGGAAAAATAGATGGGGAGAAAAGTCATAGGGCTCACACATTTTCTTCTTCACCTCTCCTCCTCCTCTACCTCCTCCTCCTTCTTTCTCTAAGTGGAAAGGAAAAACTATTTTAGGAACAAGATATGCAAGCAAATACAATATTCATTTAAGTGACAATTTACCAAATGATTTCTTGAACTTATGTTAATTTTTTTCTAAAAGCTTCCAAAGGTTGGAATGATAGATATATTTCACAGCTATTTGTTGGCATGTCAGAACTTTTTATTTATTTATTTTTTTGGTGCAGCCACTATGGAAAACAATATGAACATTCCTCAAAAAATTAAAAATAAATCTACCATATGATCTAGCAATCCCACTTCTGGGTATATATCCAAAGGAAATGAAAACAGGACATGGAAGAGATATATGTTCTCCCATGTTTACTGCATCCGTTCTGTATAGAAATTCGGAAACCTTCACTGGAGGTGAGACTTGTATAACAGGAGCTGACAGTAGATGCTTTAGTCAGAAACTATGCTAGGAATAACTAGTCCTAGCTGTACTGGAAAGGGCTGAAAAATAAAAATTTCCATTATGATTAGCATTAAAAATTCCACAAAATATCTCAAATATCCAGGTGTCTCTTTGACTATGATATAAGACCTAAAATTGTTTCCATATAATGTGTGTTTCCTCCTCTGAGGAAAACTGGGAGGGCCTTGAATGGACTAACTGCAAGTTCTCTTTCCCCTGTGTTCCCATCATAAGGTCCTCTAGCCAAACAGCCCTCCTTATCAAGGGGACCAGGCACAGTGCCTGCTTCTCCCTGAATAGCAAGTTTCAGTTCCCTGGTAGCCAGAGGAATTAGTCAAACAAGTCACTCACACCCTTTAACAGGAACCAAGGGTCATCTCATTCTCTTGCTACTACAAAACCTGCGTCTTATAGCTCCTACTCGTTCATTCTATTCCCAAGTGCAACCCTAGTGTGGTCCTTAGTGGTATGTTTCGAATATATATGACTGATAACTGTTGTCAATCTCATCTGCTGAATTTCAGTGTTATGTGTTCAGCCATCCTCATAAACCTAGGGAGGGAATCCTTCTCTCACCAATGGGGTGAAGTAGAAGTGAATAAAACAATTGGCATCATGAACAAGGTGGCTCAACAATGACCAGTGACACCTGGACCTGGTCAGCTTTAACTGCTCTTGGCTAATGAATCCTGTGATACAGCAGCAGCTGCCTGGGACAGAACTGCCAGTTGCTGGTGGGCTTGTTCTTTGGCTTGCAGGGCACTTTGTTGTCTCTCTCATGTGTTACCATATCTTCCCACCCACCCTAAAGTACTCTCGTCTCTGAGATAAGATATGCTGTTAATTGGTTATACCCCAGGGTGACATGTCATTGGGTTCAGCCTGTGTTTGCCAGTGGTCTCTGAGGCTCCCATCTGTAACAGCAGTAACAATACAGTGTCCTAACCTGTTGGTGCTGAGTCCTGCTTACCAAGGTCTGGGCTGGTGACCATCACTGGCTGCTTGGAGCAGCCATAAGGACATTTTTTGTGATTGTACATTCCTGTGATTGACCCAGGGAAAGCTCTTTGTGACGTTTCAAAGAAGGAGACCACCAACACAGGGAGAATTAAGTATGGCATCCCAATTGCCAAATAGTCATTGTTGTTTAGGCAAGGATAGCGACCTTGCTTGTTTCCTGTGCTGCTCCTTTGCTGCTGTCATACACTCTCCAGACTCCTAAAGCTGTTGAGGTGCAAATCCATTACTGAGGGCAACCTGTGGCCCAGACACTAACAAGAAAAAAAAAAAAGGAAGGAGCATTTGGTCTTAGCCCTTCCCCAGTTGAGGTAACTCAACTGCTCTCCCAGTGCAAACCCCCTAGCCAATGTGCCTCGCCTGTGCTTACCAGGATGCCAAAGGGCTAATCTTGCCATCACGATGTTTGATGACCACCAACTAACTGGTCCATAGACAAAATGACCTTACTGCATGTGTACACTGATCTGGGGAAATTGACTGGAGGAAACTACGACTGTTTGTAAGGTGGGGGCCCAATCTCCTGCACTATTCCCAGAAACACCACACCATGGACAGAAAGACAGAAACTAAAAGCTTCAACTTTACATGGCTAGAAATCCAAAATATTCTAAGAAACTACATCCAGAGTGAAAAGAAGAAAGAAAGAAAGGAAGAAAGAAAGAAAGAGAGAAAGAAAGAAAGAAGGAAGGAAGGAAGGAAGGAAAGAAAGAAAGAAAGAAAGAAAGGAGGGAAGGAGGGAGGGAAGGAAGGAAGGAAGGAAGAAGGAAGGAAAGAAAGAAAGGAAGAAAGAAAGAAAGAAAGAAAGGAAGAAAGAAAGGGAGAAAGGGAACAAGCCAGCAAACCTGTGCAGCAAGAGAAAGCAGGATCGTAGTGGAAGATTGTCTTAAGCCATTGACCTCAGGGTTCTGAGCCCAGCCTTCTTCTGCTGCACCACTCTGCTGCCTATGCCCATCCTGCAACAAAAGTCCTGAATGGGAGTTATAAGGAAAAGCACCCATGGTACCCCTATGGCACAGCACAAGGGTTAATTCTAACCCAGCGTAAGCCTTGAGTCCTTAAACAACACAACCATTGCTGTGGGGGAGGCTTCCAACCTTGAATACACTGATTTTTTTAGGAGAACCACTGACCAGAACTGCACACCCTGGTTAGGTAACCATTTGCTTGACTTGTTTTACAACAGGAGGTTCTGGTAAAGAACGTGGAACTAACAAGCCACCACCAACCAGAAGAATTCAGGAAAGGTAAAAAGGACAAAGGAGACACCAGTCCGTATGTCCTACTGACCTCCCAGAATCCTTCTCGCTGGAACCCATCTTGGCTGAGTGATGTGCATGCCACCAGGAAGGACCCTGAGTCAGAGTGATTGGCCAGAGACAACCTGGAAACTAACCCCACTACCATAAAACCTGAGACTGTGAGCCACGTGGCAGAGCAGTTCTCCTGGGTTCCCTTACCCTCCTGCTCTCCACCCAGGTGCCCCTTCCCAATAAAGTCTCTTGCTTTGTCAGCACGTGTGTCTCCTCGGACAATTCATCTCCGAGTGTTAGACAAGAGCCCACTCTCGGGCCCTGGAAAGAGTCCCCCTTCCTGCAACAAGGTGAGGCTCTCTGTAGGAAGAAAGTTATGAACATAAGCAGGGTAAAGAGAACCCTTCATTCCTGTAGTATATCCAGTGACAAAGCGATAATGAAAAAAAGGGGAATAAAATTTAAAAACCTGGATACTACTGGAGGAAACAAACAAAATAATGAAAGAAAAATCCAGAATTTGACCCAATTGGAAATTTGAAATTTACTAAAATAGTATATACAGCAAAAAGATAAAAGTATGCTGTTTGGCTTTTGCATCTCTGCCTCATAGGTTCTGAATTAACTTGAACATCTGTTAAGTCACACCAATTGGCAAAACTTCATGAACTTCATCAATACTGGGGCTCAAATTAGAGTTATGCTTAGGAATGCACTAAATTTAAACATGGTTCTCCTATAATCTTAGGGGAGTTACAGTATATAAAATAGAGGACAAATAGGTATGCCTCACCTTAACCATCATTTCCATTGCCTAAATTTTCCATAGTTATAGCACTGACAGGCTTGAAATATCCAAGTAGCATGGACACTCTAACCCAATGAGTAATAAATTAAAATTCAATAAATAGTTGACAGAAATTGGCTTAACAAAATAAAATCCCATGGACAACACTCCTCCCAGGTAAAAATAGTTAATATGGCCCAATCAATGTAAATTAAACCAGGGTCTTTAAGGATTTAAACTTATTTATAAGACCTAGTAGTTGAAGGGGTGATTATCTCAGCTGCTTCTCCATTAAACATCTCATTTTGGCCTGTTCTTAATCCTGGAAAGAATGAGTCGTGCCTCATAATGAAAAAGGGTAAGACCCAAGGGTCAGCACAATTGATCACCTGTCAGACAGTCATTGTAGAACTGGTTTCCCTGGGCAAGAAATGTCCGTATCTGCACAAGTTTACAGACTCCTGGACCATTGCCTAAAATTTGTCCCCTGTGGGGTAAAGAACTCTGAGAAGCTATTGGCTTCACAGATACCCAAAATGTAAATCAAGGTAACAGATGTCTCTACATATACTAAAGCCACAACACAAAGCTGCACCAGGACACTCCTCATGCCCTTTGGAATTCCCGGCATTACCGGTAGTGACCAAAGCACTAGTTCCATTTCTCAAAATATACAATGTTGAGCTTCTGAGGAAGGTATTCAATGGAACTTCCACCTCTCCTATAGGCCCCGGCAGCTGGCTTAATTGGGAGGCATAATGGGCTTCTTGAAGAACTCCTATTTTAGTTTAAAAATGTCAAGTGGACCCCATGCTGGTTGTTACCTTTGCCACAGGCATTGATTAATCTAAACGTGTCCCCTCTGGGGACATGTACTCTCTACCACAATGCCACACAATTCCCTCGATATACTTGATTGGCCATAAAAAGGGACACTTCTAAAGTTTATATTTTTTACAACAATCTCACCAAGTCCTTTTCCCCCTGGTCAAAGTAACTACTTTGCTTTCTAGGGAGGTACTTCTCTTACTCCCTAGAAGTCTTACTCATCATCAAGGTTTAAAGTGGTATCAAGGGTAAACTGTAGAATAAGTCCTAATATTATGGGTGCCTTGACATCTTGGGAAAACCAGAGGGGTCTCAGATAGCCTAACTGCAAGTTCCCCTTTCCCATTGTGCTCATCAGAATGAGGTCCCCTAGTCAAACACTCCTCATCACAGGGACCAGGCGTAGTACCTGCCTCTGCAGGTTTCAGTTCCCTTCCAACCTGCAGAATTACTTCTACAAACCAATCACATGCTCCCATAGGAACCAGGGGGCACCTCATCCTCTTGTTTACTAGAAAGCCTGCCTTCCACAGCCCCTGCTCATCCATTCTGTACATGAATGCAACACCTGTTTGACCCTGCATGGCTGGTGTTCTCTTTCCCCAGGTTGTGAATATATATGACTAATAAACTGTTGTCAGTCTCACTTGTCAAGTGTTTGTCATGTGCTCAACCATCCCTATAACACTAGAACAGGACTCCCTCCCTCCCCAACAAGGTGAAGTGGAGGTGAATAGAACATTGACCACTCAAGGATCAAGGAAGTAGGCATTAATTTTTTTAAATTGAAGTATAGTTGATTGACAATATTATATTAGTTTTAGGTGTACAACATAGCCATTCAATATTTTTATAGATATGCACCATAAAAATTATTATAATTTATTGACTACTCCCTGTGCTGTATATTACATCCCAGTGACTTATTTATTTTATAACTGGTAGTTTGTATCGTTTAACCCCTTCGGCTTTTTCACCCATTCCCCCACCCCTCTTGTCTCTGGCAACCACTAGTTAGGTCTCTGTATCTATGAGTCTGTTTCTGATTTGTTATATTTGTTCATTTGCTTTATTTTTTAGATTCCACATAGAATTGAAAGCATACAGTATTTGTCTTCTCTGGCATACTTATTTCAGTAAGCATAATACCCTCCAGGTCCATCCATGTTATCAAATGGCAAGACAACTAAATATCAAAAAAAAAAATCTGATTACAAAATGGGCAGAGGACCTGACTAAGCATTTTTCTAAAGAAGATATACAGATGGCCAACAAGCACATGAAAAGATGCTCAACATCACTAATCATTAGGAAAATGCAAATCAAAACCACGAGATACCACTTCACACCTGTCAGAATGGTTATCATCAAAAAGACAAGAAATAACAAGTGTTGGTGAGGACATGGAAAAAAGGGAACCCTAGTACCCTGTTGGTGGGAACGTAAATTGGTGCAGCCACTGTGGGAAGCAGTATGGAGGTTCCTAAAAAAATTAAAAATAGAGCTACCATATGATCCAGCAATCCCACTCCTGGGTGTGTATTTGAAGAAAATGAAAACGTTAATTTGAAAAGATATATGCACCTCCGTGTTCATTGCAGCATTATTTACAATTGCCAAGATATGGAAGCAAACTAAGTGTCCACTGACATGGATGGATAAAGAAGATATATTTATATGTAATGGAGTGTTATACACCTATCAATATATATAATGGAGTATCACTCAGCCATAAAAAAGACTGAAATCTTGCCATTTGTGACAACAGGCATTACTTTTTTTAGGTATAAATTAAGAACAGAGTGGGCAAAATAATTTCTGAAAAAGAAAAGCTACGAGACAGGCCTCACCTGACCAGATATTAAAATGTACTATGCAGGCATGGTAAATAAAAGTCTTTGGCACATACACAGTCAGATCAATAAAACAGAAAACAGTCCAAAAGTAGACCAAAGTAAATATGGGAATTTAGTATATGATAAGAGTACTTGTTTTAAAGCGGAAAAGATAAATTCCTCAATAAATAATGTTGAGACAACTGGTTATCTATTTTGAGAGAAAAAAAGATAAGCCTGGATTCTTAACTCACTTTTTACTTAAAAATAAATCCAGATAGCTCGCAGCTTTAAACATAAAGAATAGATTTGGAAAACGTTTCTTAGAAGACAACATGGGGAAAATGTTCATATCGAGGAACTGGTGAAGCCTTCCTAAAGCAACACACAGGACCCAGAAGCTTTAAGGAAAAAGAATGATAAATTTAATGACATGAAAAATTTACAAATTTTCTCAGCAAAAAACACCCTAGAAAAGTCAAAAGATAAACAAAAACTGGAAAATATATTTACAACACATATAGCAAAGAAGGAGCTAGGTTTTCCAGATCTTTTTAAATAAGAAAAACATAAACCAAAGGATGGATATGCAAAGTGCACAAACAGGAAAATCACAGGAAAAAATATATGAATGACTTGTAAATATGGGAAAATGTTTAATCTCACCCATACATTAAAAAATCTAAATGAAAATAAGTGCGCAATATTATTTCTCTTATCAGATTGCTGAAGATCCAAATATCTAATCAATAGTGACCTACACAGAGTAGAGGAAGCCGTGAGCCAATAGGGACTCTCTTATATTGCTGGTTGAAGGAAATATCGAAGAAATTAGTTTGGAGGACAATTAAGAACATTTATCAAAATTAAAAATGCACATATCTTTTGATCCACTAACTCAGATTTTATTCTGTAGATATTTCATGCTGAATATGCATACATCCACACACAAGGATATTTATTGCAGATCGGTTCATAATAGCAGGAGTAGAAACACTCCTCATGCCTTTCATTCAGGTAAATGTTTGAATAAATCCTGTGCAATGTTAAGCTTTTCAAAGAATGTGCCTGATTTATATGTACCTAATAAAAGTTTCTCAGATTTTCAATACATACCTTGCTTTATTGCACTTTGTAGATACTGTTTTTGACAAATTGAAGATTTGTGGTAACTCTGCGTGGAGCCAGTCTTTCAGCGTCATTTTTCCAACAGTATTTTCTCACTTTGTGTCCCTGTGTCATATTTTGGTAATTTTCACAATACTTTAAACTTTTAAAAAAATATTATTATATTTGTTATGGTGATCTGTGATTTGGGG
>NW_020173710.1:168894-171673 GCF_003031525.2 Neophocaena asiaeorientalis asiaeorientalis | reverse complement strand
GAACTCTCAACCGCTGCGCCACCAGGGAAGCCCAATACATTGTTTTTTAAGACATGCTATTGCACACTTAATAGACAGCAGTATAGTGTAAACATAACTTCTATATGCACTGGGAAACCAAAAAATTGTGTGACTATTGCAATATTCACTTTATTTCAGTGGGCTGGAACTGAACCTGCAATATCTCTGAGGTATGCCTGTATATGATTAACTGTACAAAAGGAGAATACAGAACAGTGTGAAAAGTATGTTCTTATTTGTGTAAAAGAAAAATGGATATCACTTCTATATGAAAGCATACAAAAGACACTGTAAATAGTGTGTGCCTCTAAGGAAAGGAGGATCTGGGTGTCCAGGGTGGTAGGGAGATCTCTCTTATATTGTATACCCTTTGCCTTGTTGAAAAATTTTACCATTTGCATGTATTACTTTTTCAAAGAAGAATGTCGTGAATTAAGAAAAAAGAAGGAAAGAGAGTCATGGGACATTTGGTTTGAGAAGCAGACAGAAAGCATTCCTCTTAGCATGTATATTACCTGAAATAAAAGAGATATTTATGAGTGTCGCCTTGAAACAGCCGAGGAAGGGTGTGGTTTAAAAGTTTCTAGCAGGCAAGGGATGGTAAATGGGAATTAATTGTCCAAATACCATTATTAAGAATTTAAGATTTGTAGAATATCATTGGTGAGCTCTTTGTTTAGTGTGCTGTTTTTGTTGTTGTTTTTAACTTTATTGAGGATTAATTGACAAATATAATTGCATATATTTGAAGTGTACAATGTGATGATTTGATATGCGTTGTGGAATGATTACCAAAATCTAGATAATTAACACATTCATCACCTCATTTCACATACTTAATGCTTTTGTTGTTTATTTACTGTTTAAGAGCTTTCATCAGTTCATTCAAGATTTTTGTTCCCCTGACATTATTTTCCCATGTATTTTTCCTAATATTGAAATAATTTTTTGGTGTTTCTCTCATCATAAAAACCATAGACATTCATTATAAAATATTCATAGAACATAGAAAAGTATAAAGAATATGTAAAATGTATCTCTAAACCTGCTACCTGGACAAAATGACTGCTATATTTTGGTGTCTATTCCGCCAGAATTATACATATGTATTAGTAAATATTATAATAAATACTATAAATTATGCATTTAACAGTGCAATACATACAATTTTATAATCAAATTTTACAACCAACATTAAATAACAGACAAGTTTCTATGCCAATTACTAAGGCTGTATATTATCGTATCATCATACATATATCATCATGTGTAATGAATGCAAAGTGTACTGTAGTGTTGAAGTTTTAAAATTTATTTACCAAGTTTATTATTTGTGGATGTAAGCAGGGTTTTTAATTCCTTAAGCAGCATCTCACCTGCAACTGAGATTTGCAGAACTACTTTATATCCCACATAACATTCTGTAGAAATGAATATATATGAATGACATTCATTAACTGCTCGTTGAAATTGAGTTCTTTCCAGAGTCTTTGAGGATTCATAGATGAATCTATTATAGGAATCGAGAAAAAGTGTTTTAAGAGTACAAAGGAAGGAACAATTTATTTGAGATGAAATGGTGGAAAAACTTTATGGGGAAGTTAACATTTGCACTGGTCTTTGTAGGAGGAACGAGGAAGCGCATTCTGTGAAGGAAGTTTAGAATTTTTAAAAAGGTGAGCAGAGTCCGCGGGGAGAGCCTGGTTAGCTCTCTAGACAGTGCTCATAAATTGACAATTAACTTGCTGAACTCTCTACTGTATCCAGAAACTGGCATTCAGGCAGTTTATCAAGAGTCCTTTATTTATTTATCATACATATTGTGTGTAATATTTATAGTGTAAAATATAATGGAGGGTATAATTAATAATAACTTGGTAGCTTGGCATTTTTTTCAAAATATGAAGCAAATTTAAAATGCAACCAAAATTATATAAGCTTTTATTAAATATCTTCATAAATTAGACATCAATTTTAGCAGTGGAACATGAAGATGTATACATTTTTCCAGTTTAATTTAAAAAATATTTTTAAAACTACAGAGGTCACAGTTGTCAATATTTTTGATGATGTTATTTATAAATGTACATTTAAGGATAAAATGTACTTTTGTCTTTCTGCCAAACAGAAACATATTTATTTTGTAAAATGTTTTGGAGCTTCTGTTTTCACCCCAAAGATGTAGAGAACTTGAATGAGCATTGCTGTCACTTTAAAAACAGAGAAAAAGCTAGACAAACTGAAAATGAACGAACTTTCTTGAATCTTCCAGAGAACTAAGTTTTCAGGCCAAACGAGTAACTAAAAATCTGAAAAAAACAGGTCTCTGAAGGGAGAAAGAGGACTTACTTTTATTTATTTATTTATTCATTTATTTATTTATTTATTGGCTTGCGGGATCTTAGTTCCCTGACCAGGGATTGAACCCGGGACCTTGGCAGTGAAAGTGTGGAGTCCTAACTACTGGACCGCCAGGGAATTCCTGGGACTTACTTTAAAATGCATATAGTAGTCTTTATCTTCACTACTAAAAACAGAAAAAGAGGTACGAGTAATACACAATTAGTGGAGATGAAATAGAATCATAAAAAGCTCAAGTAAACCCAGATCACGTAGAAAGAGGGGAAAAGAAACATAGAACAAGGGGTACACACACACACACACAAACCAAATGTTTTCAGATGTTTAGTGCAACTATTGGCACATTGTAGGATGCTAGTAGGCTCAGTGTATATTGAATGGAATACCCTATAGAAAT
>NW_020173710.1:147693-168588 GCF_003031525.2 Neophocaena asiaeorientalis asiaeorientalis | reverse complement strand
TCGGGGTGAAATTAGTAAGGGGGTAGATATGGATGTGAACCAAGACTGATGTATAAGATGGTAAATCATAAATCCCCGAGGTAGTTCAAGTTACACACACAAAAAGAGCAAGGCTAAGGATTTCTAGTTTATAAAACAAAAGATGGAAGTTTCCTGTTTGCTGACCCTCATGGATCCAGCAGTGGTATCTGTGCCCAAGAAAATCAATCTTGGTGCCATTTTGACTTGGTAGTGGCGTGATGGTGGGGTGCAGGCTGTGGTGAAAAGAGGCTGCCAACTCCTGTTAGGTAACAAAGCTCTTTGGAACCTGCAAAATTCAAGGTGAGTTCTGTAGCAGCCGTAGGACTGAGGACACCTGGGATTAAATTCAGAGAGCTTCATCTTTTCTCATACCCCCCATTATTTGTTTCCCAAAGTGATGTTAAGCCTCAGCAAATCTTCAGGGAACCGCTGCATTTGGAGACTCCAGCTGTGCTTTGTTTCTATCTGCAAGCCGCTAGCAACACCCTATGGTGAATCTGCCCCTGCGGGATGAGACCTGGAAAAAGAAAAAGGGAAGAATCTCTAAATGTAAAGCTTTTCAAAATGGAGACAATGTAAAGAATCCAGTGGAGCCAGTGAAGTAAAATATTACTTCTGCATTGCAGTCACCTTATTGCAATCCTGACTAACCAAATGGGGCCTTGGTTTGCTTGGTTTCTGCCTGCTGGGCTTGGGGGATGATGGAAATTAAGCTAGTATAATGCCATAAATGCCAAAGAACAAGGACAGCACACTAGATGCCTTCTTGTGGAGGAGTAGAGAGTTGCATTTTATTCTGATGTAAACTTATGAAACATTGGGACAAAAGTGGGAAGAGGGAAAGTGGGACTGGCACTCAGTTACTTCTCAAATTCATGTGAAATAAAAACAGTTGATAGTATAATGTGAAAAATGTAGAACATTATGCTGTCTCATTCATTAATTCAGCTCTATCCTGATCTCCCTCACTTGTCTTAACCTGGCCCTTTCCATCCTCCCCCATGGCTTTTCTTAAAAGTAAATCTGAGCATGTCTCTCCCCTACTTGAAAACCTTCAATGACTCTCTAATACCAATAGGAAAGAGCATAATCATCTTAGCAGATACTTGTGATCAGATCCCACGAATATCTCCAGCTTTTTCTCTCTCTGAAACTGTCCCCACTCATGTACTTTATGCTCCATAAATATCAGAAAGCTTCTAATTTCCTGCACATACTCTATTAATGGCATGTTCCTATATCTTTGCACAGCCTGATCCTTCTCTGGAATGCCGTTTCTGCACTATCCTGCCTGGATAACTCCCACTTCCTCTACCATGATCCAATAGCTTTTCACTCTCTCTGAGATTTCCTCCAACCTCATACAGGAATATTTCCCTGTGCTGCCACTGTTACTTGTGCATAGTTTTATTGCTGCATTCATTACAATGCATTGGAAATTATTTACTTACATGCCTTCCATCATAGACCGCAAGTTCCTTGAGGCTACAGACTTCTCCTTCTTTGGTTATCAGAGATTTAGTATATAATAAATATTCAGTGCATGTGTGGTCAATGTGGGATAGATCATTGTGGTTCTTAATGACTCCAAGAGCTATAAGAAGATAGAATCTGAGCAGCATCTTCTATGGCTTGTTTGTTTTCAGACCCATCCTCCCAGGTAATCACTTAGACTGCAAGACTTTTCTTTAGACAATTGGTGGATAGTTTCTTTTTTCCAAAACCTTTTAAACTCTTCAATCTGTTGATCAAACAGTATGTACTGGGTGCTAAAGTAGGCCTATAAGTCATGGCTGCAGCCTTTGAGGAATTTGCAATCTGGTTCAGATTCCTGGGTTTGTATATGGACCGTGGTTATCAACCATCCGGATGGCCTGGGATTGTCCCAGTTTTAGCACTGAAAGTCCCATGTCCTGGGAAACCCCTCAGTCCCAGGCAAACCAGATGGTCAGTCATCCTAGTGAAACAGAGCAGGATCCTATGGTCCTTGTCCCCCATGTCCTCAGCCTGCCTTTTGTCTGTGGGAAAATTTTAGCCAAAGAATAAGTTTAATCAGAGAAGTGAGAAAATGCAAAAACAAAGGAAAACAGTCCAACAAGACTAAATAATAATAGCTTAGGCATTAAACAAAGTCAAGGACTTTTAGTTCCTCTTCAAGAGCTAGAGATAATATTCTGAACCATATCGTTTGAGCTGCCTTGTAGCGACTGAAACCCACACCAGGTGGAAGAAGTTAACTACACGATGACCAAGCTATAGCCGCGACATAGGCTGCCATAATTCCGAGAACTGGCCTCAAAGAAATGGGAACAAACTGACCCTGGAACTGAAGATTAACTAACTGTACTTAAAACAATCAAGAGATGCTGATCAGACCATTGCATGACCAAATTCAAGATGACTGTCAGAGCTGACTGTGCTGATTCTGCATGTAGCCCCCTCCCTCTACCAATAAAAGCTCTTGCCCCGATTGTCGGCCGGCGGGCAGTGTGGGGAGTCGGCCTTTGGACGGGCGTCCGCCCTCCCCATCCCTCCAGGTTGCCAGCCTCCAAAATAAAGCAAACTTTCTTTTCCACCAACCTTGCCTTTTTATAGGCTTTTGAGCAGGGAGCAGCCAGACCCCCACTTTTGGTCACACTAGGAGATACTCAGTGTATCTTCTTTCTTCCTTATCTCTAATCTAAACCAGAACAAGGGCAATCACAATTTGAATGTGACTACTACTGATATGAATTGTGTTCTCAAAGTGCCTTTCAGGGATGAAAGTAGAAGGGGAAAGGAGGGCCTAAAATAAAGAGATCCCTCTACTCTGAAGTTTCCCAGAGAAAACTAGTGAGTAAGGGTCTTTACTGATATTTTGGATTCAGGGCCATGAATTGAAATCTCTCTTGCTAACAGAGGGTGGTCAGTTTGCTTAGAAGGTGATTGTTCATTGTTTTGGGTAGTTGGACTAACAGAAGAGATATCTTTTGTATACACACAGTGAGGCTTGGTTGAAGCCTGATTCCACCCCTTCTGAACCATGAGGTTTGTGTGATCATCCCATGTTTTAGTTTCATTATCTTTTGTACAGAATAGCCAAAGTAACTACCTCAGAGGGCTGTGAGGAAAATAAAATTAAATAATGCAAGTGAAATTTTACATTGTAAAACGTACTAAAAATTTTCATTTAGCTTGGGTAAGTGACCATCAGGCCACTGGGTAACAAAATAGAAGACTGTGTTTTGACATTTTGACATTTTGAGCTCTTGATAATGGTGGAAATCAGCATCTAGGGGGATATTATCATTTCTTCACACAATTATTGCCTTTTAGATAAACATTTAATCAACATATTCTATGAGTCAAGCACTGTGCTAAAGGTTGAGGAAACATTGATAACTGGTAAGGAAATCAATTACTGTTTCAGTTTTAATGAATTCATATTCTGGGAAAGTGAAGGTGAGCTTCTTTGTTACCTTTTTACATTAGGAAGGAAAGTGGTCTAATCCTGGATTAAGTAGTGACGATTAAGGGGACAATGGTATGCAAATTTTTAGATACCAGATGATAAGGGAAACTTGGATGATCTTAGAAGCTAGGTGAAATTACTTAACAAGTCTGAGCCAGGTTATTTGTTTTATTTTTTTTTTTTTATTTTTTTAAACATCTTTATTGGGGTATAATTGCTTTACAATGGTGTGTTAGTTTCTGCTTTATAACAAAGTGAATCAGCTATACATATACATATGTTCCCATATGTCTTCCCTCTTGCGTCTCCCTCCCTCCCACTCTCCCCATCCCACCCTTCCAGGCTGTCACAAAGCACCGAGCTAATATCCCTGTGCCTTGCGAGCCAGGTTATTTGAATAGTCTGAGTGTTAACACAATTTGTTTGGAGGTTCAATTTTTTAAGAAGCAGCCAAAATTTGGAGCCAAAGCTGTGAATAAAGTTGGTGATTAAACTAGGGAGCAAGATTTTCATTGAAAGAAATAGGTTGTGACTATTAAAATGGTGATCACATTTTTCTTATGTGGCTTATAAACTTACTCTGAAGATATTTTTCAGAACGGAATTCTAAAAGGGTCTTGGAGGTGTAGCATAATTGCTGGAAAGTGTGTATTTTTCTAAGATGACAGCTTTAAGGGAAGAACTTTCATTGAAAGTACACTTTTTTATGTTTGTGTTTTTCAATCACATTTTTTAATAACTTATAAGCCCATTATTAAAACTAGTTAGAGAAAAATAATGCCTGTGACCCCATCATCCTCACAAAGTTAATGTTTTCTTGTATTATGTTTTGTTACATAACTCACTTTTCATTATGTGTTATTATTCATTTATAAGGTGGAATTTCATTTTGGGATATACATCTCAGTCATCTGAAGCCCCAGATAAAAAAATAGACAAACAAAAATAAATAAAATAAAATAAAAAGTTTGTTTTAGGCTGGAAAGACTATCCAGCAAAGACTATTTGCTGACCTTTTGGATACAATTAACAAATGCAAAGTTGCTCAAAGTATTTTGTGTAGCTTCTTTGGTTTGAAAGTTTCAGACATGCAGCTTTGAAGTAGCAATGTTCTGGCTCTCTTTTGTTTCCTGCTATGAGTCCCAGCTTCCCAGGAGTGACTGCTGCTTGAGGAGTCTGTAGCTAGTTAAATGAGGATTACTGTATATAACTTCATATGACTTACCAAGGAGCATGACAGGGCTCTCCATGGGGAAGCAACAAATGTAGAAGATCTGGCAGTTTAATGGAACACACACAGAAAATTCCTAATGTTGTGCTGTAAACACAATTGTTAGTAGACTCCACGCAATGAAAAAGTCTGGTACGTTCTTGGAACCTAGAACTTCGTATTACAGTCAGAAAATTCTTTTCAGAATTATAAGTAAACTAAGGTGTGTGAAAATGATTACGGTAGATGGAAAATTACTAGAGCTACAACTTTGGAAACTGTGCCACACTCTGTGGGGAAAAACAAAAACAACAACAACAAAACTTTGGTTGTGAAACATAAAAACAACAACAAAACAAAAACAACAAAAAACCTTAAAATGCAAAAGAACACTTTCTTACTGGTACCGCAAGTTGCTCCAGGTTTACCTTGTATTTTCTCTGCCCAGCCAAAGAATCAACCACTTCTGCAACTCAAAAGAGTACAGGAAGAACATGGAATAACTCCCAGTGGCTTAAGGTGCTGTTTTAATCTCCTCCTCTTCACCCTATTGGCGAGGGAAGGATTCCTACCCTAGGATTATGAGAATGGCCAAACACATGACACCCAACACTAGACAGATGAGATTGATAAAAGTTTATTGGTCACATATACTCACAGGGGACTAGGGCATCACATGTCACATAAGGACACAAGGGTGTTGCACTTGGGGACATAGTGACCAAGCAGGGTCCGCAGGAGGCAAGCCTGTAGTATCAAGAGGGTGGGGACTTCCCTGGTGGTCCAGTGGTTAAGACTCCTTGCTTTCAATGTAGGGCGCATGCAGGGGTTTGATCCGCATGCCGTGCGGCGTGGCCAAAAAAAAAAAAAGGAGGGTGGATTCCCCCTGGTTCCTACAGGAGGATGCAATTGGCTTGTTTGAATAATTCTGCCGTTTGGCAGAGAACTGAAACCCACTACTCAGGGATAAGCAGGCACTGTGCCTGGACCCCTCGATAAGGAGAATTGTTTGGCTAGGGGACTTACCTGCAGGAGCAGAATGAGGAGGGAAGCTTGTGATTAGGCCATTTGAAGCCCTCCTGATCTCACCAGATGTCAAGGCAACACATAATAATAGACCTTCATTTTAGGCCTTCCATCACAAATGGATTAAGTTGAACTATAAAATAAATAACAGTATTGGATTACAACCCATAGAATAAAATAAATATCCATGAGTTCATACTGAGATAAATAATAGAATAGGAAATAACCCTTCCTTACAGAAGAGATCTACTTTAACAAATCTAGAAGAAAAGAAGATAATAGAAAAATTACCATTAAAACATCCCAGTAATAATTGTTGCTGGAAAGATCTGCTGAAGGATGCTAACATTAGTGGGCAAAATTTAGCGGAGAAACAGAAAATCTGTATAGTCTCAAAGTACCTTCTCCAAGATGTTTATTACTTACAAAGAGAATAATAGTAACCTTACATAGTAGAGAAAGCTGGCAGACACTACCCTTAACCATGTGATCAAGGTTAATGTCACTGGTAGGAAGACATATACACATCATGTACCCCTGATATGATGCACTGAGAAGGGTGCAACCCCACCTCTGTAGTAATCTTCCCAAAAATGCATAACTTCAATCTGATCATCAGAAACCATCAGAGAAACCCCAGTTGAGGAGCATTCTAGAAAATAACTGACCAGTACACTTCAAAAGTATTAGGACATGAAAGACAAGGAAAGGCTGAAGAATTTTCAAAGCTCAGGGGAACCTAAGGAAATATGATAACTCAGTGCAGCATGGTATCCAGGATTGGATCCTGGAGCACGAAAAGGGTATTAGTGGAAAAGCAATGAAATCTGAAAGTCTGTAGTTTGTTTAATAGTATGGTATAAATGTTAATTTTTAGATTTGATAAATGCAAAAATTTACCTAGTATTTTTGAAAAGTTCTTGGATGTCTAGGTCCCTTGAGTTGAGCTTTATTCAGATATTTCTATTCTTTTATACGAAATTGCCTTGTGTTAAAGATCCATTTTTTAAAAAATTGAAGTATAGTTGATTTACAACATTTTATTAGTTTCAAGTGTGCAAAATAATGATTCTATTTCTATAGATTATATTCCATTTTTATTGCAAAATGATGGCTATATTTCCCTGTGCTGTACAATGTATCTTTGTTTCTTACTTATTTTATGCCTAGCAGTTTGTGTCTCTTAATCCCCTACCCCTATCTCACCCCTTCCCTCAGCCCTCTCCCCACTGGTAAACACTAGTTTATTCTCCATATCTGTGAATCTGTTTCTGTTTTGTTATATACATTCGTTTTATTTTTTTAGATTCCACATATAAGTAATAACATAGAGTATTTGTCTTTTCTCCATGTGACTTATGTCACTAAGCGTAATACTCTTGAGGTCCATCCATGTTGCAAATGACAGAATTTCATTCATTTTTATGGCTGAGTAATAGTCCATTTTGTGTGTGTGTGTGTGTGTGTGTGTGTGTGTGTGTATATACACACACACATATACATAATGCTACATAATTTTATCTTTAAAGTGTGTTGACAACTTTTTCTAGATTTATATGTAAGTCTCTAATTTTTTGTTGCTATTTTGAATTATAGCTCTCTTTCTATGTTATACCATTGGTAAATTTTAATGAATGGGAACTTGATTTTTGTTTGTTGAGATAATCTACTGATACTGAGTTGTGGTGAAGGAAAGTGCAGTGTTTATTGCAGGGCACCAAGCAAGGAATCCAGGTAGCCAGTGCTTAAAAGGCCCAAACTCCCTGAAGGCTCCCAGGGAAAGGTTTTTAAAGGCAGGGTAGGGGAGGGGAGTTGTGAGGTGCGTGACCACCTCGTGAACATTCTTCTGATTGGTTGGTGGTGAGGTCATCTGGAGTCAGCATCATCAGCCCTCTGGTTCCAACCAGTCTGGGGTCTCCGTGCTTGTGGGCATCGTACAGTTAACTTCTTCCACCTGGTGCGGGTTTCCGTATCTGCAAAACAGCTCAGAGGACAAGGCTCAGAATATTATCTCTAGCCCTTGAGGAGGAGCTAAAGGTCCTTGACTTTGTTTAATGGCCAAACTATTATTATGTTGTCTTGCTTGACTGTTTTCCTTTCTTTCTGCATTTTCTCACTTCTCTGATTAAACTTACTCTTTGGAACTTGGGGAAGGCCTAAGAGGCTAGAGTTTTTCTGCAGACAAGAGACAGGCGGAGGACATGCAGTATGGTGTTCTGTTCAGGGAAGGCCCTGTCGGGTCCTGCTCGGTTACATTTTTATGTAATCAATTTATCTCCAATAATTGCCTTTCCCCTCATTCCCATTCCTTTATGCCTCCTCTCCTCTCTCTCCACTCTTCCCCCTTCTTGCCTCCCTTCTCATTTCTTTCTCACTTTATTGCATTAACTAGAAGCTCCAGGATGATGTTAAATAATAGCACTGAAAATAGGTAATATTGTATTTTTCATCATTTAATAAGAATGTTTCTACAATTTTGCCAATATGATGTTAGGATGCTATTTTTAGATGTCTTTTTGACTTTCAAGTAAAAATGTGAGTGGCATTTGGATATAGGCCTGGAAATTAAGGGAGAAATAAACTAGAGGTATGGGAAGCCATGGGCCTTAATGAGATTCCCTAGGTAATAAGTATAAAGAGAGAAGAAAAATCTTGAAGGATTCCAAGGTTTAGATAACTGTTAGCTATTTTTATCCTAATCTGTTTTTAAACCTTCACAAGTTTTTTTTTTTTTAAACCTTCACAAGTTTTTTATATTCTCAGTAGTTATTTAAATTTATCATAACACCCACCAACTTTTATTAATCATTGCTTATTCCTTTTTTATTGTGAAATAAAACATAAATCCAGAAAAGTACATGAAATATACATGTACAGTTTAATGAATAATCATAAAAGGAAAATCCAAGAAAGCACCATAGGTCAAGAAATAGAAAATTTCCAGCATCCCTGAAGGCCTCTGCATGTTCTACTCTCATCAGAACTCCATCTCTTCCCCTGACAAACTCTTCTGACTTTTGTAATAATAATTTCCTTGCTTTCCTTTATAGTTTGATTACCAATGTATGTATCCCTAAATAATATTCATTTAGTCAAAACATATGGCATATGTTTACATTCAAGAAACCATCACTGCAGTCAAGATAATGAACGTTTCTTTACTCCCAAAGACTCTTTGTATGTTTTTGTAATACCTCCGTCCAGTACTTCCCTGTTCTTACCTCCACTTATCTGCCTTCTGCTACTATAGTTTTCATCTTCTAGAATTTTATATAAATGGAATAATTCAGTATTAACTCTCTTTTTTGTCTGGCTTCTTTCATTGAGCATAATTATTTTGAGATCCACCCATGTTACTGTGTATATCATATTGTAGTGTGTCTTCATTCCCTTTTATTATTCAGTAGTATTCCGTGGTATGGATGGACTACAGTTAATCTGTTCACCTGTTGATGGGTTGTTTCCAGTTTGGGCTATCACATATAAAGCTATTACAAATATTTGTGGACAAATCTTTGCATAGACATATATCTTCCTAACTAGTTCTTACATAGATATCTGGGAATAGAATGGCTGGATCATTTAATAGGTGTATGTTTAACTTTTAAGAAACTACCAAACTGCCTTCCCACAAAGAGTGTATGAGAGTTCTTGTCCCTCCAACTCTCTCCGATAGTTTGTATGGTTAGTCTTTTGAATTTTATCCATTTTAATACATGTGAAGTAGAATCTCATTCTGGTTTTGATTTGCATTTCCCTAATGATAATGATGTTAAACATCATTTCATATGCTTATTTGTCTTCCAAATATCTTATTTGGTAAAGTGTTCAAATATTTTTCCATTTGTTAAGTGAGGTATTTGTTTTTTATTACTGAATTTTGAGAGTTTTTATATATTCTGGATACACATACTTTACAGTGAGATGTATTATTTGTAGGTGGATTTTTTCTCTTTTGCTCTCTCAAAACAAGGTAGCCCTTCAATTGTTCTGGCTTTCTTCGGAAGATTCTACAAATTTTAGTTCTAAATCCTATGTTCCTCAGTTCCAAAGTTTTCTCTCCTGCCTCCAAGCAGTAATTTTGGAAATCCAAGCCACTTAAAAAAAACCCAGATGGACCTTCCTCCTTGCAATACCCCACTCTGAGCAGCCAAAGCTTGAGCTCTGCTTGCATCATTTTCTTTTTGTTCAGGTTTTCTCTTTGTATTGCCAGCCCCTGCTCCCACCTCACTTACTTTCTTGCAACCTTTAGCTATTTGTATAAAAGGATGTTTGCTACACTTAATCCAATATTTCTAGGATTTACTGATGACAGTGAAGCCAGCCATAGCCATGAACTGTTTATGGAAAGGCACACCAAACCCTTCACAATACAACACTTGCTGCTTATTAGTTTGCCTGTTAATTGTTTTATAAATATTGAATTGACTTGAAATTCTAAGACAGAGGAATTTGGACTTGATACAATGGTTGACAGGGAGAAAATACGCATTCCCCAAAAAGGAAGAAGAACGTGATTAGGCCACCATGATCTCTCGTCTGGAATATTGCCATAGCCTCTTGTAACTGGCCTCCTAAATTCTGCCCTTGCCACCTACCGTCTATTCTCTAAACAGCAACAAGTGTGATCCATTTAAAATTTAAATCAAATGATGTCACTCCTTTGTTAAAAGCCATACAATGTCTTTTCGTCTCCTGATAATAAGACAAAATCCTAACGACCTACAAAGTCCCTACATGATCTGATCCCTGCCATCTTTCTTACCACATTTGCTAATACACTTTTACTCTCATTCCACTTCAACCATATTGTCTTTCAATTATTTTTTCCCCCTCAACTTTATTGAGAAATAATTGACAAATATAATTGTATATTTTTAAAGGATACATGATGATTTTATATATTTATATTTATACAAATGATCACCAAGATCAAGATAATTTTAACATATCCATCACCTCACAGACTTAAGTCTTTTTGTGTGTGTGTGGTGAGAATGCTTAAGATACAGTCTCAGCAATTTTCAAGTATACAATACTGTATTATTAACTATAGTCACCATGCTGTACGTTACCCTCAAAAGTTATTCTTCTTATAACTGAAAGTTTGCGCCCTTTGGTCTATAAAGTTCCTGAACATACCAAGCATATACTTGACTAAGAGCATTTGCATTTTCTCTTCTCTATAATGAATACTCCTCCCTCATATAGCTGTCCTGAATTAACTCTTTAAACTTTATTAATACTGATAAAACATAGGAACTATATGATTCCAGTAGAGATATTGCTCATTCTTAAAGAAAGTTAATCTTTCAAGACTGAAAAGTTAGACTTAAAAAATACTTTACTGAGATATAATTTGCATATAAAATTTACCCATTTTCAGTGTACAATTCAACAATTTTTTGTAAATATACTGAGTTGTTTAACCATCACTAAAATCCAGTTTTAGAACTTTCTCCTCATCCCAGTAAGATCCTTTGTGCTATTTGTAGTCAATTCCTGTTTCTAGTCTCAACTCCAGGCAACACTGGTCTACTTTCTTTTTCTTATTTTGGATGAAGACCAAAAGTATATTTTTTATTATAAATCACAATATCACAGGCATGCACAGGAGGAGGCAGGAATTGTTGGGAACTACTGTAGAGGCTGTCTACCACATCTTCCTACAGATTAATTGCTAAACAGCTACCCAAGTGATCCAGTTAAAATGTAAATCAATCATAACATGATCCTGCTCAAACACTCCAATGGCTGCCCATCACTGATATACTTTCCGATATTAACGATTCTTATAAATGGAATCATACAACATGTAGTCCTTTGTGTCTGGCTTCTTGCACCTAATGTTTTTGCGTTTTATCCATGTTGCAGAAGGTATGAGTATTTTATAAAAATGTTATTGAAACCCTTATCCTCAGTTTCCATTTATTCATTAATTCTACTATTTTTCTTTATTTTGATTCATGGATTTCTGCTTTGGTGACTAAATTTTTCAAAATAATTTCCTTAGCTTTATTTTGCTGTTTTTCTAGTTTCTTTAGCGTAAAGATTAGCTAATTTATTTACATTTTCTTGTTTTATAACAAAGGCCTTTAATTATGCCAAAATCTTCTGAACAGAGTTTTGTTGTATCACAAAATTAATTGTCCCTATTTTCTAATAACATACACTTTCAGTTTTGATTTGCTTTTTGACTCCATATTTTCTAAAGATCAATTTACAATTTTTTCAAAGTTGTTTGTTTTTTGTTTTTTTAACACTCAACTTCCAGTGTTTTTGTACTTTAGTCATAGCACTTACAATTTCAGCTACACTGAGGAGTTTGAGCTATCTACTTAAAAAGTACAGTTAAAAATACCATATTTGGGGGCTTCCCTGGTGGCTGAGAGTCCACCTGCCGATGCAGGGGATGTGGGTTCGTGCCCCGGTCTTGAAGATCCCACATGCCACGGAGCGTCTGGGCCTGTGAGCCATGGCCGCTGAGCCTGCGCGTCTGGAGCCTGTGCTCCGCAGCGGGAGAGGCCACAACAGTGAGAGGCCCACGTACCACAAAAAAAAAAATACCATATCTGGGCTTTCCTGGTGGCTCAGTGGTTAAGAGTCCGCCTGCTGATGCAGGGGACACGGGTTCGTGCCCCGGTCTGGGAAGATCCCACATGCCGTGGAGCGGCTGGGCCCATGAGCCACTGCCACTGAGACTGCGCGTGCGGAACCTGTGCTCCGCAATGGGAGAGGCCACAGCAGTGAGAGGCCCACGTACCGCAAAAAAAAAAAAACAAAAAAAAAACCATATTTGCATTTGAACTGAATATGTATTCTCAATGGTAATATGCAAAGTTTAATATGTTTTTTAAAGTTTAACCTATTAATTTTATCATTCAATTTCCCATAGGTGGTCTGTCAATCAGTCTTCTTTTCTCTTCTTCTTTCTATTTTTATAAATGAAAAAAATGCAAAGCTCTACAAAAAATATCAAAACATCCATGTGCCTATCATCAAGATTTGATAATTATCACATATTTTCATATTACTTAAACATAATTTTAATGACAGAATGTAGACTTGAGATCCCCTTTGCCACCTCCAGTTCTAATTCCCTCCTTCCTACACAGAAGAAATTATCAAGAATTATTATGTATCCTTCACACCCATTTAAAAGTACTTTCATGCATTAGGTTTGTATTCTTTGACCACATATATAGATACATAATTATGTATGTATTTTCTTTAATTTGATATATGTGGTATCATGATCTGAAGCTCTGAAAAGTCTTTGATTTCCCTCCAAATTACGTTATTTGAGATCTATGTGGATTTTCATCATGTTAGTTACCTATTATTGTTCTTTAGTATTTCATGGTATGCATATATCTTATTATTATACATGAATTCCATTGATACATGTTTAGATTGCTTCCAGTTTTACCTATAACCAAAAAATGTTGAAATAAACCTATAGGTGCATCTTTCATTTTGCACAGGTGAGAATACTTATAGGTAAATAGTTGATATATCTAAAAGTGGTATGCACATTTACAATTTTACTGGTTATATCTGAATTACTTTTCCTAGTTGTTTACTAGTTTATACTACATCTAGCAACATATGAACATTCTCCTTTCCCCTGATCTTTACCAATATTTGATATAGTCATACTTCTTTAATATTGTCAATCTACTTGCATTGAAATGATACCATAGTACTGTTCCCTGAATACTACTAAAATTGAGCATCTTCTCAAATGCTTATTGGTCATTTATAAAGACACTTTTATTTCCTATTGCTGTGTTATTATTTATGTTTATCTTTTTATTACAAACTTGTAAGAATATATTATATATTTGGTATACTAATTTGTTGTAGGTTTTGCTGGTTGCAAATATCACCTTGTAATTTCTAGCTTGATTTGTTGTTTTTTTATACAGATTTTTAAAACATATGACGTGGTAAATTTATGAAACTTTTCCTTCATGGCTCTTGCTTTTTGTGTCTTGTTTAAGGAGTTCTAACTCAATGTTACAATTATTTTATTTGTCTGTTTTCTTTGATACCTTTCTGAGTCTTGATTTTGACATTCATCTCTATGTCAGGTATGAGTGTAAGGTAGGGATCTAATTTTTAAAATGTAAACAAACCTAAATGAACATACATGTACTCATCACATAGTATCCACAGTTATCAATAGTTGGCCAATGCTTTTCAACATATACCCCAAAAATTTGGGGGAGAAGGCTGGAATATTTTAAAGCAAATTCCAGACTTCATGTCATTTCATGCATGTCTAGCTGAAGACATTTTTAAAACATAGCAACAATAGCATTGTAGATGAATAAACAACAGCATTGTTGCTATGTTTAAAAAATCTTTAATATCATCTAATACTAAATCCATATTTAATCCTGTGTATTGAATCCTATGTATTTAAATTTCCCAATTATCTCAAAATTGCTTCTTATTTTATATTTATTCAGATTAGGATTCAAATGACGTCAAGGTCCACATACGCATTTGTCTGTTATTTGTCCAAGTCACTCTTCCCAATTTTATTTTTATGCCATTGATTTGTTGGAAAACTGGGTAGTTTACCTATGAAATAACTTATATTCAGCATTTGACTGCTTCCTCATCTTAGTGCTTAACTTCATCCTTTTCTGTTTCCTATAATCTCCTAGTTATGATTAGATTCAATTTCAAATCAATTTCAATTTTCTGTGGCACAACACAGGTGCTGTTGTGTGCTTCTTATTACATAATATTATGAGGTACATAACATCTGCATTTCTCATTTTTAATGATGTGGAATTTGATCAGTGTGTTTAGATGGTGTCAATCTACTCTCCCCAGTATAAACTTCCCTCATCCAGCTTTCACCTACTGGTTCTGGCATATGTTGGGTAATAGTCTGAATCTATTATTTCATTCGAGGTTGCAAATTGGTGATTTTCTAATCTTATTCCTTCTGTATTTATTAGCTGGAATTCTCGTATAAGGGGGAATTTCACCCTTTGACTATTTGATTACTCTAAAATACAGTTTACACAAGAAAGATATGATCCTCGTGGACCGGGGCACGAACCCGTGTCCCCTGCATGGGCAGGCAGACTCTCAACCACTGCGCCACCAGGGAAGCCCTAAGCGATAGATTTTTAAAATTTTACTAATGTTCAGAATAATGGGTTGATATTGTAGTAACATACATTGTTGACCAATGAAGTTTTTACGTTTTAAATATTGCTCTAAGCACACTTTAAAAAATACTGATATGTTTTAATCATTTTCAGACATTTTTCCATCTTTAGCCAGTCAGAGCCCCTTTAATTGGCCTTATGTATTCTTTAACATGACCCCGCTAGACCTTGATAATTTCCTGGTCTGGCACAATTAAACGTCTCCAGCTTACCTGTTTCAATTCCTTCTCAAGACTGGATAGATCTTGATAATGGCAGTAAACAACCACAGGTGACCAAGTAATAGTTCCAATTCTAGCTTCCATGTGGCATGTGGTATTTTTCTAGAGCAGATCAATAATACCTCGTTTACATGGTATGATTTTGGAGAATGCATTCTTTTCTCTCTCAATTACAAACTGTCTATGTTCCCCTCCAATGGAAACAATGTACCTTTAAATATTTAATCATAGTACATCAACATGCATAGTCATACATAGTTTTTGAAAAGTTCTGGATAATATGGATATCCCATAAGAACAATATATAGATCCATTACATTGATGCTATTACGCTGTTCACGCTGGGTGAACAACAGCATGTTAGAGGCCTTAATAGGACAGCTGAGAAGCTGTTTTCTGAGTTCTGAATTTTATTTTCCACAGGCTTATCTGAACTCGAGTGTTCAAAATGACACTAGAAAATCGGCCTCTACAGTTTGGGGATTATGTCTTATTGATGTTTGTATCTCCTTACCACGCAACACAATGCCTGGCTCTAAAAAAAAAAAAA
The DNA here is from genome assembly GCF_003031525.2 of Neophocaena asiaeorientalis asiaeorientalis. Classification (NCBI taxonomy): domain Eukaryota; kingdom Metazoa; phylum Chordata; class Mammalia; order Artiodactyla; family Phocoenidae; genus Neophocaena; species Neophocaena asiaeorientalis. The sequence goes on along the minus strand of NW_020173710.1, from coordinate 152,918 downwards.
AAGTTAATAAAAGTTTTTTTATTATTATAAGTTATAAAGTTCAAATTTTATACTACATGAATGAAATCCTAATTGGTAAAACGGGGATTTGTACAGTGTGAGCAAGTTTACGTAAACTATGATATACATCAATCAAAAATAGTTACTGTAGGGGCTTTCCTGGTGGCGCAGTGGTTGAGAGTCCGCCTGCCGATGCAGGGCACATGGGTTCGTGCCCCGGTCTGGGAAGATCCCACATGCCGTGGAGCAGCTGGGCCCGTGAGCCATGGCCGCTGAGCCTGCGCGTCCGGAGCCTGTGCTCCGCAAGGGGAGCAGCCACAACAGTGAGAGGCCCGGGAAGAGATATGGGATATACGTATATGTATAACTGATTCACTTTGTTATAAAGCAGAAACTAACACACCATTGTAAAGCACTTATACTCCAATAAAGACGTTAAAATAAATAAATAAAACATAAAGAAAGCCTGCACACAGCAACGAAAAAAAACAGTTACCATGTTTCTGCTGTGTGTAATAGGTACCAATGTTAAAAGGCTATGCCTGGTCTCAAATATTTTGAAAACTGGTTGCATAAAAAAAAAAAAAAGTTAATAAAAGTTTTTTTATTATTATAAGTTATAAAGTTCAAATTTTATACTACATGAATGAAATCCTAATTGGTAAAACGGGGATTTGTACAGTGTGAGCAAGTTTACGTAAACTATGATATACATCAATCAAAAATAGTTACTGTAGGGGCTTTCCTGGTGGCGCAGTGGTTGAGAGTCCGCCTGCCGATGCAGGGCACATGGGTTCGTGCCCCGGTCTGGGAAGATCCCACATGCCGTGGAGCAGCTGGGCCCGTGAGCCATGGCCGCTGAGCCTGCGCGTCCGGAGCCTGTGCTCCGCAAGGGGAGCAGCCACAACAGTGAGAGGCCCGGGAAGAGATATGGGATATACGTATATGTATAACTGATTCACTTTGTTATAAAGCAGAAACTAACACACCATTGTAAAGCACTTATACTCCAATAAAGACGTTAAAATAAATAAATAAAACATAAAGAAAGCCTGCACACAGCAACGAAAAAAAACAGTTACCATGTTTCTGCTGTGTGTAATAGGTACCAATGTTAAAAGGCTATGCCTGGTCTCAAATATTTTGAAAACTGGTTGCAGCATGATGTAAGACAATATACTTACCAAATATTTAGTAAATGTTAAGTATGCGTCCGTATTCACTGGGAGACTGAGCAGCCTGAGATAAATAGATTGTTATTTTGTTTTATAATCTTTTTTTTTTTTTGGCCGTTTTGGGTCTTCGTTTCTGTGCGAAGACTTTCTCCCGCTGCGCAGAGTGGCAGCCGCTCTTCATCGCGGTGCGCGGGCCTCTCACTCTCACGGCTTTTCGTTGAGGAGCATGCGCTCCAGACGTGCAGGCGCGCAGGCGCACTGTCTTGGCCTCTCGTTGCGGAGCACGGTCTCCAGACGCGCAGGCGTGCAGGCTCAGTAGTAGTCGTGGCTCACGGCCCCAGTAGCTCCGCGGTATGTGGGATCTTCCCAGGCAAGGGCTCGAAGCCGCGTGCCCTGCATTGGCAGGCAGGTTCTCAACCACTGCGCCACCAGGGAAGCCCTATAATCTTTGTATCTGTATCCACTTCTTAATGAACTCCACTGACTTCCTCAGGCTTTTACGCTAACCTAGCTCTGAAGTAGCTGACGCTACTGAGTATTGGTAACCCTCACAGCACAAGGGGGCGTTCTACTTCCCATAAAGACAGAAAGAGGGTTGCGTGCAAAGGTCACGTATCAGAGGTCACATCCTGTTCTCGCGTTCTGTCTGAGGTGAGACGCGTCAGAGAGTGCTTTGCTTAGAATGGCTATAAATTTTAATGACCCGGCCTGTGGCTTCTATCAGAGGGAGGTTGTAGATTTCTTAAATGAGCAAATACTTCAAAATGGAGTCAGTCCCTACTTCTATTTGTGCAAGAGCAAGTCTTGGAGGGATATGGAGAGGAAGTTAAGGGACATTGTGACTAACCCAGCTACATCGCGACGCTTCATGGAGGCTTGTGCCTGGAGCTCCCTGGTCCTAGCAGTGCAGTTTGCTGTGAGGCAGAAGTTGGAGGATACAGAAAAGGTAAAAAAGCTCCGGGATCAGCTCGAGGAGCAGAAGCTTCTCGCGAATGCCTTGAGGGGGACGGTGAGTAGACTCAGGGGGATAATAAAAGAGAGGGAAAAGGAGAAGGCCCAGTCCCAACTTCAGCAAAGTCTCACAGTCCTTCATGGAGTAGAGGAAGAGCGAAATTTACCCAGGAGTGAGCTTCGTAGGGTGTTAAGCACTCAGTCTCAGCAGAAGGCCAGAACTCAGGGAGAGGAGAAGGAAAAGGAGGCACAGACGTCAGGGATGCTGACGTGTTCTCATGGCACAGCAAGTTGCTGGCTGATGGCGGGGGCGGGGAAGGAATCAGACCAAGAGACCGCTGCTGCTCCTGGGATGGCTGCTGTAGAGGGAGAGGCAAAGAAGGACAAAGTGATTTCTCTATGTGGGAACAACGAGGTGGTAGCTAATTTTTCTTGCCCTCAGTTCTTGGGTCCCAAGGCCCAGGCTGGTCAACAGCTACCCCTTAATCTCTCTCAATTCTCTTATTCATCCCTATCTACAGTTTCTTTCGCAGGAGCGGCAGCTGAAGCTGCAGCAGCTCCTCCTGTGAATAATTCCAGAACTAGATGGAATGGAAAGCATAGCCGTACCAGGAGGTTCTTGCCACGAATGTTTAAGCGATACCCTGGCGTCCCTCACTCTGCAAGACATACCTTCAGGCGCAGAATGGGAGACTGGGACTGTGCTCAGTGTTGTTCGATGAATTTCTTATGGCGAACGATGTGTTTTAAATGTAAAACACCCCGGCACACAAGGGAAAGTAGAGGCTCTGCCCCCAATTGGGGACCTCAATGAATTCTGACAAATTCATTTCCTGACATCCTCTTCTGATTAGAAAGGGAACAAGAGCATGTTCTTGATTAGATATTATGTACAAACAGACAAGCAAAAAGGAATAAGATATGACGAAACAGCTAACATTTTACCTATTTACTTCCAGCCCTGACTATAACTACATACACGAGTTCTCATCGTTGTATTCAATAATTTTGTGATCAAAATAGAATCATTTTGAAAATTAAGTTTACAATTTGCTTTAAAATGTTCTTTACTTGATTTTCCAAAATGTGGAAGATACAGGGAAAAAGTACAAATAAGAGAATAAAACTCACACAAAAGGCCATCACCTAGAAACAATCCTGAACTCAGTTTTGCCAGTCTGCTGTTGTGAAGACAGACATACACACCCAAATGCACACGTACATGCATGCAGAAACATGCGACTTTTATTTCTAAAATGAGATCAGACTGACTATATATTTTGGGAATCTGCTTTAAAAAATTACATTCATTTAAATTTGGAAAATTCAGCGATACACACATGTTCACATAAAATGCTAATCCAACCACCTGGAGAAAGTATCTTCCAATATTTAGTTGCATATATTTTCAACCAGTTTTAGTTGTGTTGTGTGTATATATATACATATATATATGTATATATATACACACGTATGTTATTATTAAAATCAACTCGTTTTTCTTATTTCTAAAGTAAAAAACTGAAGGTTAGAAACAGCAGAGAAGCAAATAGAAGAAAATACATTTTATGCATAATCTCATTATTCAGAAAACCATTTTATCTATATACAAATTATTTTTTAAAAATTTGTATATTTTAACATTAGTGAGATGTTAGTAATAATGAAGCTAAGTATATACATATTATTTAAAGTGTTTGATTTGTGTGTAGTATATATAAAAATTTAAAATAGCATATATAGATTTACTTTCAATGCTCCAGTTAGTTTAATTACATAACATTTTTCCTGATTATAAAACTAATATGGTTTTGTTTTAAAAAATTTTTATAGTGTGTGAAAGGCATTAAGGAAGAACAAAATTCCCTTGTGAACTTTTCACTCAGATATAACTACTGTCATTATTTTGATGAAAATGCTTTTGTTTTTTGGGGTTTTTTTTAAATTGAATGAAAGTCTTTACATTCTATAGTGCTTTACAATTTTCAAAAGTTTCACACACATAATTTCATATAATCTCATAATAACCCTTTTCTCCCCCCTACCCCTATATTGCCCCTCCCTCCTTCCCTCTCCCCACTGGTAACCACTAGTTTGCTCTCTATATCTGTAAGTCTGCTTCTTTTTTGTTTTATTCACTATTTTGTTTTATTTTTTAGATTCTATATATAACTGATATCATACAGTATCTGTCTTAGTCTGACTTGTTTCACTTAGCATAATACCCTCCAAATCTAACCATATTGCTACAAATGACAAAATTTCATTCTTTTTATGGCTAATATTCCATTGTATATATATCCACATCTTCTTTATCCATTAATCTGTCGATGGACATTTAGGTTGCTTCCATTCCTTGGCAGTTGTAAATAATGCTGCTATGAACATTGGGGTGCTTAACATTATTCCCTATCTTTTTTGGGGGGGTACTATTTATTAGATTTGGCTATTCATTCCTTAAATGGGTTTGCTGGAGATTAGTTTTTGTTGTTGTTTTTCTCTTTTTGGTCCATTCAAAGAATCTGCTCCTGATTTTATTTATCAGTTCTATTACTTATGTACTATCAACTTCTTTCATTCTTCTCCCATTCCTTCTACTTTCTTGAGGATTTGTTGTTATTTTTGTTTGCATTCCAAGTTCTTGATTTTATGCTCAGTTCATTTATTTTCATTGTTTTTTGTAATGTTTAAAAATGAGAAATTTCTGGGCTTACCCGGTGGCCCAGTGGTTGAGAGTCCGCCTGCTGATGCAGGGGACACGGGTTCGTGCCCCGGTCCAGGAAGATCCCACATGCTGTGGAGTGGCTGGGCCCGTGAGCCATGGCCACTGAGCCTGCGCATCCAGAGCCTGTGCTCTGCGACGGGAGAGGACACAACAGTGAGAGGCCTGCGTACCGCAAAAAAAAAGAGAAATTTCTGCAACTTGATCTTTTGGTCTTTGTACCATAAAATGTGTATCTATACATATACATATATATGTATATACATATACATATATTTGTATATATTTTATTTTATTTTTTTAATTTTAATTTTTATTTTTTTATTTGTATATATTTTAAAGTGCACATATATTTGTGTGTGTATATATATATATAA
>NW_020173710.1:108496-147578 GCF_003031525.2 Neophocaena asiaeorientalis asiaeorientalis | reverse complement strand
TTAAAGTGCACATGTATTTGTGTGTGTATATATATATATATATATATAATACACATATGTATATATGTATATATATATATTGTTTTTTTTCTTGTTTTTTATATTTTTTTCTTTCCCCCCTACTCTGGGATTCTAATCTGATGCTCCTAATTAAAATGGTAAAAATTGGGCAGGGGAAATTTTACTTGGTAAATTTTTAAACCATGTTTTGTGACTACATTTCAACCTGTGGTGGTTGTGCAGTTACTACAGGTGGCAAAATTGGGAGAACAAGCATGGTATATTTAAATCCATGCAAAGATTAGGACATTTGCACAAAATTTTTCTATGGCAATAATTTTCGGAGTCTTCTGTGTTTATTTTAATAAGGAACAAAACCTTTTGCAATACATAAAAATGCTCCAATTGTTGTTTAAATGGTTTTTAGGGAGTACTTAATGTAAGGTGAATATGTAAAATAACTAGAATATACTGTAATCCAATTTGTGCATTTTCAGACATCAATGTTACGAAAATATATAAGAACCTATAGAAATGAATCCACATGCACTTACTGCTTGGGGAATTTAAAAGATGTAATAGTAAAAACTTTCTTCTGTTGATTCTTGATATGAATGTTATTGTGTTTTCTGACATTTTAGGTTGCTTTGAGGAATGTTAAGATAACGAAACACTCTGGTAATGGATCAAATCTCTATATATCTAAAAACCACTGAAACGTTAACATTCCCTACTCAAAATTTTATTGGGGGACAATAATTAGAATAGAATAGCATTAATAAAACAGTTGTGATGTGGAAAAGACCTATTTTCAAAATTAAGTACTTAAATAAAGTGATAACAAGTCTGCATTTTGGCCCATGAAAATGAAAATGAAGAACATTTTTAAAAGAGCCTTGAAAGCCAGTAGTTTTCATATTTTCCTTTCAATTCATATGTATTAAAGAGTGTTATGGGACTCTGTGATGTTAGATGATCTATGCTTTTAGATTCCCTACTCTTCCCTTGGAGGTAGGATTTCCAGGTAAAATACAGGATGTTCAGTTAAATTTGAATTTCAGATAAACAACAGGCTTTGTTTTGGTACAAGTTATGTGCTAAATATTGCATGTATTTTTATTTGCTAAGTCTGACAACATTACTTGGAGAAAGATTGGCATTTATTTTCCTTTTCAAGTAAAAATAGTATAGATTATTCTTGTAGTGAGGAGGATTTGGACCTTTACAATTTGGAGGAAATTCCAGGATCCACGGAGGAAATTCCAGGATCCACGGATGAAGAGCCAAAAAGAAGAAAAAGGAAACGGAAGCTTCTAAAGATTCATCAACAGTGAAATCTGAATGCATTGAGCTGGGTATGACAATATATAGCATTGTATGCCAATCATGATTGGTGAAAAGAGATTTGGAAAAGCTAGAGATAAATTGGAAATACGTGCTTTTGCCCTGGAAGTCTCTTGCTCTGTCACTGCAATAGCCTAAATGGTCTCTAAAATCGCCTTACCCATTACCAGTAGTAGCATTGTGGAAAAATCTGTGCTGTACCCTAGCGCCCAGATTTTGGCTCCTTAAACTATTCTCCACTAAAAGGAGCCAGGGCTCCTTGGAGGGTAGCTGGCACCAAATCTTGGGGCAGGAGAAAGCAAGATGAGCCTCGAACATCTTGCCATTTACAGAAAGTGAGAATGCTGACTGGGGGTACAAAGGACAAAGAGACCTGAGGAAGGCTCTTATCAGGCAGAGTGACGTACTGAGTATTAAAAAACAGGCTTGCCTGAAGAAGCCTCTCACTGGGCAAAGAGTGAAAATTGAGCATCGAAAAAAGAAAACTAGCAAGAGTTGCGGTCAATTGGAACAGTTGAGTCCATTAAAAAAATGACAAATCCATAATGATACTAAAAAGTACAAGTAATGTGACGCATGCTAAAAGATGCTTGTAAGGCATACAAGAATGTCTAATATTGTCTATTAAAATGCTATATATTGATGAATCCAACTTATGCAACACCTACACTCAACTTTTTTGTCAGCGAAGAAGTTAATACAAGCGGTGGAGACATGGACTCTATGGTTAATTGATATATAAAAAGTGTTCGTTTTAACTTGGAGAGAGAAAGATGTGGTGGACTGCAAAGGCGAGCTTCACTTTGTAAGGAGATATAGAAGGACATATACAACAAGTAGGAGTAATACTCTTCAGAATAACAATTTAGAATTTAGCTTTAGAATTTGAGATTCTGTTGAATTAGAGAGTTTGTAAAGGTTTTAAAGTATTTTGTATGTTACATTGTTAGAAAGGAAATGTTATAAATTACTGGATTTAAGATTTCTTGGTCTGTGAAATACATGAAGATACAAATAAGAAGGAGGATTCAAAATTGTTTCTGTTTTTGTGCCCACATATTGAGCTTGCATACTTGAGTGTCTTTGAGTATCATATTTATCTAGCTGGTGTGATCATAGGTGGCATAAATAAACCAGTTATTGTGAATCCACATTACCTCATGTGTTCTGTGCGTTGCTATTGCCACATGGAAAGAAATGTTAGAGGGAACAGGGTAGGATCAGCATATTTGCACAACATCATTTCTCGGAAAAGCTGAACACCCATGAAATAATTTTCTCTGCCTGCTCCCTTCCTTCAAATATCATTAATTTATACTTTCGTTTGTGGCTAGTAACAGCAAGAAGGGTCCATACTGTGATGTTTGTTGGGTTCTGAGATTACCAATTTATCTTGGGAAATTGTGGGATTTGACCCTTAGGTTGTAAATTTATTGAAATATCTTCTTTTATTGGGAAATCAGCTGATTTATCTATAATTTTGCAGGTATGGGGCCAGTGTTGGGATATTTTAATGTCCTAGTAAGTAAAGCATTTAGACACATTGACTAATTTTTGCATTCTAGAAACAAACCTTTGGTCATGATATATTCTTTGATGCACTGATAGCTTTGATTTTTAACATTTTGTTTGTAATTTTTGCAACTGTTTTAAAAAGTCAGATAGTTCTGCATTTTAAAAAAATGATTCTCGGGCCTCCCTGGTGGCGCAGTGGTTGAGAGTCCGCCTGCTGATGCAGGGGACATGGGTTCGTGCCCCGGTCCAGGAAGATCCCACATGCCGCAGAGCGGCTGGGCCTGTGAGCCATGGCCGCTGAGCCTGCACGTCCGGAGCCTGTGCTATAGGCATTGAATCATTTTGCATTCCCAAAAGTAATGTATTATACATATGTAGGAAACAATCTTATGCTTACCAGGGGGGAAAGGGGGGAGGAATAAATTGGGAGATTGGGATTGACATATACACACTGCTATTATATAAAATAGATAACTAACAAGGACCTACTGTACAGCACAGGGAACTCTACTCAATACTCTTTAATGACCTATATGGGGAAAGAATCTAAAAAAGCGTGGATATATGTGTATGTATAACTGATTCACTTTGTTGTACACCTGAAACTAACACGACATTGCAAATCAACTATACTCCAATAAATGTTTTTTTAAAAAGCAATGTATTATAAGAGTGCCGGTTTTCCCACAGCCCAGAAAGTGATGAGGGAATTCCATCAGTTTTCATGAAAGGTATTCTAGGTGCTGCTCTGCAGCTGGTTGCTGCAGTTGCTAAGGAGATAAATGGCACAGTTTCTAACCAGGTATTCTTCCTCCTGGGCCTGAGCAGAATAAGAAAATTTAAAAAGATGAGGGAGATGCTTTGTACTTAAATAGGACACTTTTCTCACACGGTGGGAGCAAAAGAGTAGAGATGTGTTTTGTCAGAAGTTTAATTTACCTGTGGAAAGAAAAGATTGGAAATCAGTTGGACCCTATAGTGATCAATTTTATAGGGAAATGATATATAGAGGGTGTTAAGCATTTTCTGTTATTTACAGTGTTTGCAACTTCTCTCTGATAAACATTTTATAACCGCTTTCTTTGGTGGGCTACGTTAGATAATTGAGCATAGATGAAGATGGGAAATAGACTAGGTTACTTTTTTGGCCTAATTAATATTAAGAATGTACATTTCACTGATGTTTCCACTTTGATGTGTATATGTGCTTAGTGAATATACTGTGGCAGGGTTCAGGCATGTAGGATCTGACCAAACATCTATTTCATTACAAGATATGACCAAGAAGGGTCATCCCTCTTTCTTCTTGGAACTCTCTCTTCTTGGCTGTGGATCTACTTTTCTTTCCAGGTTTTCCTGTACTCTGACAGCTCAGTTTCTGTCTCTTCCTCTGATTCCTCTTCCTCTAACCCCTTTCTAGATATTTACAAACTCTGGGTTTTTCAAACTTCTTCTCTTCTCACTCTGTACTTTCTCTGGGAATGGTTTCATCCCCTGTCCTGCATTTGAATCCTAAATGCTGTGTCTGTAGGTGTCTCTCCAAACCTGTATATCAAGCTAGATGTACTACAACCTGTCCCAAACTGCCTTCACTAACCCTTTCAACTTGGTTTTTTTTAAAAAAAAATTGAAGTATAGTCGATTTACAATGTTTCAGGTGTACAGCAAAGTAATTCAGCTGTGTGTGTGTGTGTGTGTGTGTGTGTGTGCACATACTTTTTTTTTTGCTCGCACCCATGCAGCATGAGGGATCTTCCCCGACTAGGGATTGAACCAGTGCCCCGCTGCAGTGGAAGTACGGAGTCCTAACCACTGGACTGCCAGGGAATTCCCTCTGCATTTTAATTTAATTATATCTGCAAATTCCCCTTTGCCATGCAACAGATATCAGGCATTAGGATGTGAACATCTTTGGTGAGACATTATTCTGCCTACCATACAATGAAAGGTGAGACATTTCACCTTTGTGATTTGTGAGAGAAAGTATAATGTATAGGACTTGGTAACTAACTAACTTACTAGTGAATAGAGTGAGGCATGACTCAGAGTTATAAAAATGGGACAAGGAGAGTGGTGGTATCATTCCATAAGCCAAATCTGTCCAAATGGAGGATACTATGGTTTGAGGCCATTAAACTTTTCAGACAGTTGTGTTTGAAATTATAGCACGTGGTGATGTCCTGCTGACTGTTAGAGGAGGTATTTGTCCCTATAACCTGTGATACTGATTGCATCAAATTGAATGCGGATTTTCTCTAGTATTAGTCTGTATGTCAAAACTACATTTAACTAAGAAGTAGAAGACATGATTTTTTTCTTGGGACTGGCTAAATATTAGATAAACGTTTCTCTGTTTGCAAGACCGGGCCCTCAGCCTTGTAGATTCAAAAATCAGACACTCCTTTTCATGTGTTTGTTGGCAATCTTTATATCTTCTTTGGAGAAATGTCTACTTAGGACTTCTGCCCATTTTTGGATTGGGTTGTTTGTTTCTTTTTGATATTGAGCTGCATGAGCTGCCTGTATAGTTTGGAGATTAATCCTTTGTCAGTTGCTTATTTGTAGTGAGGTGGATGGACCTAGACTCTGTCATACAGAGTGAAGTAAGTCAGAAAGAGAAAAACAAATACCGTATGCTAACACATATATATGGAATCTAAAAAAAAATGGTTCTGATGAACCTAGGGGCAGGACAGGAATAAAGCCCCATGTTCTGCTTTCTCCAGTATTCCCTATTTAAATTAATGGCATCAACATTCATAGAGTTTTTCTTTTCTCCATTTATCCCACTCCTAGGTTTAATCAATCACCTAGTCTAGCTGATTTTACCTTCAAAATATATGGTAACTATGTGAGGTTATGGATATGCTAATTAGCATAATTGTGATTATTTCACGATGCATATGTATATCAAGTCATCAAGTTGTACATCTTAAATATATACAGTTTTTATTTGTCAATTATACCTCGATAAACTAGAAAAAATTATAAGTAAATAAATATGTACATACACAAATACATAAATAAATACACTTCTTACCATGTAATTCTCTTGCTTGATATCACTCAGTAACACCCCTTCACCTGCAGGAAGTATACAATTTGAGAGTCCCTAGCATAATTTGCAGAGTCATTCATGTCCTGAGTACCTCTGCAGGACATGTCACACCACAATTGTATGAGCCTGCGTACTTTATATGGTTTTTGATCTTTAGTCTTTTTATTCTCTCTGTCTGTAGTGTCTTTACCTATTTCAACTGAACAATTCCTAACAGTATTTGAAGATTCAGTGAAGGCACCACCAAGAAGCCTTGCCTGACTGCCTCTTCCAGCTAAATCTAGTAGATTTCCCTCTACTGAATTGCTGTAGTACCTGGCGCTTACATTTATCCCAGCGCTTAACACGTTAACATAGGATAACTGTTTAGATGACTGTTTTTATCCTTGAAGGAAGGATAAATATCCTCTTCATCTCCACTTCTGCAATGCATAAAGGACTCCCTGGCACATGTATACATTCAGTTAAATGTTTGACAAATGAATGAGTAATATAATGAATGTATTTAATGGAACTTCATGTACAGTTCTAAAGTACAAGTGTATGATAAAGGATAGCTGTTGAACCGGGGAAAAGAGGAATACCAAAGGCCCAGATGATAACAGTAATGATGCAACTAGACCACCTAATGAAATACCTTATTATGCCAATATAATTACTCAGAGCTGTAGCAATTTCAGGCAGATTCAAGTATATATTGACTGATTCAGGGGGCTCAAGGGACAGTTTGATTGTGAATTCATCCTCTTCTTTAAATATACTTCATACTGGCTTAAATAACTTCAACTAAGAGCCCCACAGTGTGGCATGATGTCAGGCCAGGAGTCTGCTTCCATTTGTTCTGGATTCTGCTGAGCACTAATCAAAGGTGATCCTAATTGATGATGAAGACTCTTGATGTCAAGAACACAGTGTAACACTGAGTACTTGAACTATTAAACATCCATCATACCTCAATCAATTGGGCTGCAGTTGGCTATTAAAGTATGTCTTCTGATAATTTCACTTATAGCAGCAGGAAGCCTTCTGTTCTGTGTTTGAAACAGTATTATTTGAAAAGATGGCATTTAATAAGCTAGAATACCAAAAGAACTTGGCTTGGCGTTCAATAACGCTTAGTATGAATAAAATAGATCCAAATGTCTAATAGGGTTCAGCGTCAATTCATTAACGTTGTACAGCATAATAATTACTGATAGCATTTCAGATCCATTTTTAAGGTCGATGCAGCACAACAAAAAGTTTGGGTTTTACCCATGGAATGATTTTGAGCGATTCAACAATATTCTGTACTTGTGACTATACAATGGCATGGAATAGATCATAAAGTTATATCACACATTTTCCATCAGCACCCTGACCACCTGCCTCTCAGATGTGGGCAGCTCAACAGGCTGACTGAAATAATATGGTCGTCTCTATCTCATTTTGTTTCCTATCAGGCAAGTATTTATCTATTTTTGCTTTTGGTTCTAAAGCTAAGCCGTCACCCTATAGTGCTAAAAAGAGCACCATTCACTGTCCATGCACCTCAAACATTGACTGGAATAACTGAACACATTGTGGAGGATTGGTGGGTGTTGTCCTTATGCAAATTTTAGGCTCTTTCCCCAAGTTCTTAATTTCTCTTGCCTGATTATTAAAAACGAAATAATCATATGAAAGCCAGTGCTCTAAGCTAGGAGCAAGTGCTTAACTATTTCAATAGGCTTGTTAGATGTTAGGAGATCAAATTGTTAAGAGGCACATTTTTAAACACAGATGAAAGCACATTATTATTTTTTCACATGACTTTTATTATCAAATTCTTAAATGTTATTTGTCATGTTTATGACTAAAGGACTAGAATCCAGAAAACAAAAATGCTTCTAAAACTAAATACCTTGGTTAACTCTGCTGATAGATGCCTCCTAGTATGTAACATAAGACTATTACATTTTCTTATTTTACCTCTTGTGGGAACCTTAGAAACTTAACACTGGAATTTATAAGACCTTAGCTATAAAGCGACAAGAAAGTGCTTTTAGGTCTTCTCTAATGTGGAGGTGTATTTTTCTTTTCCCTGAATATTCTGGGGGAAATTATCACCTTAGAGTGAAAAGTATGGTGAACTTGGATTACAGCAACCTGCAAGAAATATTTGTTGACATAAATGAATAAATTTATGAACCGATCTAATAATGATATGGAAAGTCCATTCTTTCCAGGATAATCTGTGGTTCTCTAGTTAGTCCTTTCATTGAACTTAACCAAGCAGAAGCTAAAACTTGTTATGAATGCTATCAGAGGAATTCTTGCATTGGACATAGGTTGAACTGGAGATGTCTTAGGTTTCTTCCACCTCTGCTGATCTATGGTGCTGTTTACATACAAGACAGTGTTCTTGGAGCTATTGTTAAACCATCCTGGTCAAAACTGTAGAAGGAAAGAGAGCACTCAAATGACATACAATATGACAAAAAAAATTAGCCTCACAAATAATTACAGAAAAATAAGTTGAAAAAATAACACAATATGACTTTTTGCCTAGCAAATTGGCATAGAGTTAACAATAAAATCATAGTATTGGCAAAGGTGTTAGGTACTCTCATACACTCCTTGTGGGAGTATAATTTTTTTTTTTGGGGGGGAGTATAATTTGATCCAGATTTTCCGAAGGCTCTTCATCTGGTTGGCTGCTTCTTATGCTTCAGGTCTCAGCCTAGAAGGTAATTCATCAGACTTTCCTTGACCACAGAAGTAGATTCTCCTTCATCCCCCACTCAATACCATCCCTGCCAATTTTTCCCTTCATAGCATGTATTGCAATTTACAATTATACATTTATTTGTGCTTTTACTGACGTATCAGTCAAGACTCCAGATTCAAGAGAAAGAATCAATAAGAGTTTGTGTGTGTATCTCCTATTATGTATATATATATACATATATGTATAGATGTATGTACACATACACACATATATGCGTATGCATATATCTATTTAGAGAAATTTGTTTTAAGGAATTGGCTCACATGACTGTGGATGGCTGGCAAGCTTGAAATCTTTAGGGCAGGCCAATAGGCTGGAATCCAGGCAGGAGCTGATGCTATAGTTCTGAGGTGGAATTTCTTCTTCTCCAGGAAGCTCAGTTTTGCTCTTAAGGTCCTAATTGATTAGATGAGACCCACCCACATTGTCAGGGGTTAGTTACTTTAAAGTCAGCTGATTGTAGATGGTAAGCACATCTACAAAATACCTTCAAAGCAACACCTGGATTAATTACTAACTAACTAATATAGCATTTCCAAGTTGACACATAAAAATAACCATCACAACAAGTTTGTTGATTGATTCTCCCACTAGATGATAAGCTATATAAAAGGACAGAGACCTTGGTTTTCTTGGTTACCTCTAGCACAGTGCCGGTCACACACTATGTGTTCAGTACATATAGTAGTTGCTTAAATATTTGCTGAATGAATACATGACTGTATGATATTTGTTGACTATTGACACTCTCACATCTTATGGCTTGGTAGTCCAATGGTACTTTTTTGATCATTTTCAGTACCTGGTCAGTTTGGGTATACCATAAAGAAGTATTGGAAAGTACAGTGTTTTAAAAAATTCGTATTTAAACACACAAACAGGCAACAAACAAATACATGAACAGTCAAATCATAAAATATAGAACTATTCAGAATGAATGCTCAGTTTGCCCTTCTCCTTATATGTTTGTATCTTAATTATGCTTTTAATTTCAGATAAACTTGGAGGACATCAGAGATCAATGAAAATCAATATCAATATTGCCCTTATGCAGTACTGATAACCAACTAGAAAATGTAATAAGGCAAAAAGATCTCACTCAAAATAGCAATGAACCTTTAAAGTACCTATGAATAAATCTAAAAATTAAATAAATTCAAGATCTTTGTCCAGAAATTATTGAGGACGTAACTGGAAAGACCTGCTATACTCATTATAAAAATGTCAGTTCTCCACCAAATTAATCTATAAGTTAAATGCAATTCTAATAGAAATCCAATATATTTTTCTTGGAACTAAAAAAATGGATTCCAAAATTCATCTAGAAGAGTAAAATCCAAGAAATAAGGCAAACTGAAAAAGAAGACTACGATGGGGGAACAGGTGCTATAAGATTTCAGATGTATTTTAAAGCTGCAATAATTTAAAAATTGATGTATTGGCACAGAGATAGACAAATGACAAAAGGAACACACTAGTGCCCTGAAATATGTCTATGTATATAAGAAATTTTGGCAGGATGACAGATGTGGCATTGTAAATCTGTAGAAATGAATGCAGTTTGGTCATGATGTATTATTATCTTTCTCATACATTGCTGAATTTGGTAACACTTTCTCATAAAATTGTACCAGATTTTTTTTTTCTTATATGGGAAATTTTTAAATTACTAATTTTGATTCTTTAAGTGGGATTATAGGAATATGCAGGAATACTTCTTCTTGAGTCAGTTAAGTAAGTTATAGTTTTTCTAGGTATTTTTCTATTTTACCTAGATTTTCAAATTTATTGACATAAAGATATTCTTAATTATCCTCTTGCTATTCCATTCCAGCTTTACTGAGATATAATTGACATCTAACATTATGTACGTAATAAGATGTACAATGTGTTGATGCGATAGACATATATTGCAAAATGATTACCACCGTAGGGCTTCCCTGGTGGCGCAGTGGTTGAGAGTCCGCCTGCCGATACAGCGAACGCGGGTTCGTGCCCCGCTCCGCGAAGATCCCACATGCTGCGGAGCGGCTGGGCTCGGGAGCCATGGCCGCTGAGCCTGCGCATCCGGAGCCTGTGCTCCGCAACGGGAGAGGCCACAGCAGTGAGAGGCCTGCGTACCGCAAAAAAAAAAAAAGATTACCACCATAGCTTTAGCTAACACCTCCATCACATAACTATCATTTTTCTTGTGGTGAGAACATTTAAGATTTACCCTCTTAGCAAATTTCAAGAATATAATGCAGTATTGTTAACTATAGTCACCATGTTATACATTAAATCCCCAGATTTATTCATCTTATAACTGGAAGTTTGTACCCTTTGACCAACATCTCCCGTTTTCCCCACTCCGCAGTACCTGGTAACCTCTATTCTACTCTGTGTTTCTATGAGTTCAGCTTTTTTAGATTCCATATACAAGTGAGATCATACAGTATTTGTCTTTCTCTGTCTGACATATCACTTAGCATAATGCCCTCAGTAATTTCCAAGAATGCTGATTGAAACCTTGTATTTAATTGTGAAAAAAATCAGATGCCCATAATCCAGAGAATGAATTAATTCATTTTGATACATTAATACAATGGAAAACAATACAGCAGTGAAAATGAATGAACCGAATCTACACATGTCAACATGGATAAACATCATAAACATAACAGTAAGTGAGAAAATTAAGTTCCAGAACTTTACATACAGTATGAAATCATTCTGTATATGATTTAGAATGAACATATATGCATATATGTTGAAAAAAATAAGAAAATATGGACTGCAGAGAAGGCAAATTCATGATGGGGATTACCTCTGGGGAAAGGATTTGGGACTGCAGAGTAGAGCACAGGGAAATTCAACCTCGTAATGTTTTATTTCTTTAAAAAAGTCTCAGGTAAATATGAGCATCTATTCAAGAGGGATATTTTACTTTTATTAAAATTGTGATGATAATAATAATAAACAAAGGTTCTGACATGGAAAAGAGCTTTTCAAATCTCATAAAGGTAACAGTGTGACTAGAATGCAATTAAGAGGGATAGAGTGCTATGAGATGTGATTTTAGAGGTAGACAATTGCCAATCGATGCAGCATTTTGAGGCCATGGTAAGAAGTTTGTGTTTTATTTGGTTTTACATAGAAGAACCATCTTTGCCAAAGGAATTATGAATAAAATCTCATGCTTAGTTGTATAAACAGTAGTAGAAATCTTGTCCATCATGGGGTAAGAGCATCTCAGTTTGATTCCTTGCCCATTCCTCTGCATGCTTTATTTTTGGGAGGCAGTGAAAGCTCTGCATGCAGTAACATTTTTTTTCTATCTAATATACTTAGTGCCTAACATATAAAGACAAATGAATAAGTAGAATGAATGAATAAATGAATGGTTAAGGATATGGTCTCAGGAATCAAACACCCGGAGGCTGAATCTCAAATCTACTATTCACTGCTGTGTGACTTTGCACAAGTTAACTTAATTTTCTAAAATTGTTTTCCTCATCTGTTAATGGCAATAATAATAGTACCTACCTCACAGGATATTTTAAGTACGCTATTAGAAAGCCTATGTGAAAATGTCCGATATATTATTGGATACATAAGTACTCAAAAGATGCCTTATTATTAAGCTTATAGCTTATTATTTCTAAAAAAGGGGGGACACAGTTCATTAGGTGGGATGGTATGGAATGGAGGAGGGAGACTGGGATAGCCAATAAAGGCTTTAATCAGGAGTTTACTTTTTTAAAAAATTGGGTTATAGTTGCTTTACAATGTTTTGTTAGATTCTGCTGTATGACAAAGTGAATCAGCTATATGTATACATATATCCCCTCCCTCTTGGACCTCCCTCCCATCCCCCCATCCCGCCCATCTAGGTCACCACAGAGCACGGAGCTGAGCTCCGTGTACTATACAGCAGGTTCCCACCAGCTATCTGTTTTACACACGGTAGTGTATATATGTCAATCCCAATCTCCCAATTCATCTCACCCCCCTTTCCCCCCACCATGTCCACACATCCGTTCTCTATGTCTGCATCTCTATTCCTGCCCGAAAAATAGGTTCATCTGTACCATTTTTCTAGATTCCACATATATGCGTTAATATACAATATTTGTTTTTCTCCTTCTGACTTACTTCACTCTGTATGACAGACTCTAGGTCCATCCACCTCACTACAAATAACTCAGTTTTGTTCCTTTATATGGCTGAGTAATATTCCATTGTACATAGGTACCACATCTTCTTTATCCATTCATCTGTCGATGGACATTTAGTTTGCTTCCATGTCCTGGCTATTGTAAAGGAGTTTACATTTGAACTGAGTTATAATGGATTAAAAAGAGTTTGCTAGGCAGGAGGAAGTTGGGGGAGAGTAGTATTCTAGCAAACAGCATGTTTAAAAGCATGGAGGAATGGAAATGGTACAATGCTTCATTGGGCAGAGTGTACAGCTATATATGACAGAATATAAAAATAGAGAAAAAGATTTGCTCTAAATTGTGAAGAGCTTTTTATTATGTTGGAGTAAGGAGTTAAAATCTAACCCTGATTGCAACAGGGAGTCAATAGAAGTTTGTGAGCAGGAGAGTAACATAAGATTTTGAGAAGGGTGACTATTCCAAGGGGTATCCTTTAGTCAAGGGTAGGCCTAGGCAACATTGTGAAATAGGTAAAGTTTAAATTCTCCTCCAAACTTGCCCCTCTTCCCCTCTTTTATCATCCTCTTTCCAGACATGAATAGTGTTGCCATGCATCCTTAGATCCATCAAGTCTGTTTTCCCTGGGTCAGGATAGATGTTCTTATCATACGAACATTGGTACACAATATCTCTATTTAATTAATAGCCATGTTTACCAGCAGAGTAAGCTCCAGGAGACAAAGTATGACTTAGATGACTGTTATGTCCCCAGAATCTCACACAATACCTAGCATATCACATATTAGAGTCAGTGAATGTTCATGGCCTGTTAGATTAATGGATGAGTCAACAGCAGGAAGGACTCAATTCTTTTTTTTGGCAATAAAATGTATGGTTAAGAGGTGAGTTGGTCTCCTCTCTGGTGATGACAAAATCAAAAATTGAAAGCTAGCCTGTGATCACTTGTGCAATCATGAATTCATTGTCTTACAAGCAGGTCTTGGGTTTCAGGAAAAAAAAAAAAGAGAGAGAGATGATTTTCTAAGTACCTTTTAAGGCTGTGTTGATAAACCAAGCCAGTATTCTCTATAAAGTCCTAACTGCCTCATAATCTCCCTCAGGCTCAAGTCATTCTAGGCTTTGTGTCTCAGCAAAGATATTTTCTGATAAAGCTGGATCCCATTCCACATCTGTGCATAGGGTTGTTTTAAAGCAAATTTGGTGCTAGGCTTTTGACAGCTTAGGAATTGGTACTTTATTACAATAGTCTATAAAGTGGCTGTCATAAAAAGGACTATCCAATGTCGGTAGGAAAAAGGTACTGAAATTCTGTGCTTGTGCAGAGACCAAAATGGTCAGATAGGGGAGGATCATGGTTGGCTACAGGACTTCTGCAGAACTAGCTTAGGAGCTCTGGCCTGGTGCTGGAAGGGACTGACTTTGTTCATAGCCCATTTCTCCTGAGCAAGTGTATATAGCTTCGCAGAAGTGTGAAGGTAATGCTACTCTAGCTTGCTGAAATGGGTCAAAGACAGGAAAGAGTGGGAGATAAGGATAGTTGGGGAGAGATTAGAGAAGATAGAATTGAAAGAAATAAGTGGACATTTGTTGAGTTATAGGGGGAAGATGAACATCTTAAAAGTAATGAATACAATAGCCATGGGAAGTAATCTTCTGTGATGGCAGGAGCTTAGTATTTCTTGGCTCAGAGTAAGTGTGACATATTGGCCTCGGTCTCTTCAATTGTAAAATAAGGGGATTGTACTAGTGGCTATTTGCAGTCCCTTCCAGATCCAATATTCTGTAATTCTATGGTGGAAATGATGCAGCAGCAAATTACAGTTTGCCTGGTTCAAATGACAGAGAGGATGGAAGCTTGGAACTTGGTGATCAATACAACTTATTCACGTAAGTGAAGCCCCATTACATTGTCTCGGATGAATAGCTATATAACTGACCCAAAAGACATAGAGATTGCTGCTTTTTAGGGGCAACATATTTACCAAAGATAAATTAGTATATAAATAAGCAGAATGAAGGTTCATTACAAGTATCTTTCCCAGGACACAATAGTTTAAAACAACCATAAAAATGTTTTTGGATGAATGTGCCCAAGGTTTAAATGAAATGGATGGGACTCATAAGATCTCAGTTCTGCTGTTCCTTCTCTGGTAGGTGGAAAGAAAGGAATGATTTCAAGGTACTCCCTGTAGAGGGGTGTCCAGACAAACTATATATCTACCACCAATACTACCACCCACCCCTAACAAAACATATATTGGAAACCAATGAAATCAGATTAAAATGAGCATCAATAACAGATCCGAGGATAAAGTCAGAAAAAGACAGATACATTGTGGAAGGAGTGGGGAGAACCATGGATAGAAAGAGCCAGTCCTACCGTTTTACCTTAGTAATGATGTTGAGAGCAAAGTTATTGGATGAGTGTTTATGTAACAGCCCGTTGACATTTTTAGCAATAGCTTGTGAGAATCACCTTTTCTTCTCTTACCATCTCCTTTTTCTGGGTCTCTGTTCAGTTCTGCCAGTATTAGGGCCCCAAGTTATGGCACTCAGGGTATTCAGGAGACAGAAAGGCTGTCCCCATCTCCTCGGGTGGTGGGAGAATGCCAACAAAATTGGCTGAAACCTACATTCATCCACTTATTTGCTCATTTATTGAAACAAAGTTTGTGCTGGGCCTTGTGCTGGCCATTGCTGTAAAATTACAAACAAGACAGACATGGTCCCATGCCCTGTAAAGCTTATCTTCTAGATAATAGTAAAATAATAATAAAAAGGATCACACAAGTACCTGTATGCAAATTGTGATGTGTTTATAAAGGAAAAGAGCCTTTTAGACACCTTAACAGTAGTCTAATTTAGAAATGGGATGAGAAGAGAGTCAGGGGAAACTTTTCTGTTGAAGTGACATTTGAACTAAGATCTGACTGATGAGTAGGTGTTCATCTGGGCAAAGACTGGGTTAAAACATGAGGCGGTGGAAGCAACATACACAAGTGCCTCAAAGCAGGAAACGCTTGGAATATTCAAATAATCAAAAGAGGGTTGCTGGGGTGAAGAACAGTGCAAGAGTGTTATGGGGTTCAAGGGCCCAGCTTGACTCAGAAAATGAAGGTTTTGCAGTAAGTTCTGCTAGAGAGTGGGAAAGCCAAACTGGAGAAACTAAATGGGCCAAAAGGAGAAATACATTGGGAAAGGGTGAGAAATACAGCTCCGTGTCCCAGTGGAACTCAAGAATGGAAACAGGATCAAAATGGAGATGAGGTGAAAGTTTGTAGAATTTTAGCCAAGAATTGGGTGGTAGGGTGGGTGAGCTGTGTAATGGTTTTAGAAAAGGGAATGTCAGCATTGGGCCCTACTTCTGCTGCTCTGATAACTAGAGAAATGTCATTAAGGGCTGTTTTAGCTTTATCTACCCATGGAGGAATCAAGGGGGTTTGAAATGCCTAGTAACCCTTCCAGTGGGGGCAGTTTAGGATACTTAGCCAATGGAAAAACATGGGAAAAGCGCTTCTTTTCCCTGTTTATCAAGGGAACAGTAATGACTCTGGGAAGCCAGAAAGACTTCCATCATCTGTGAGCAAGGAGCAAAAAGAATAGATGGCTGGCTTTCAATAAAAGCTAATTGCTGAGCCACTCCCACTTTGACTTCAATTATAGAATGGACTCTTTTTTAAGGTTTCCAAATTGGGGTGACATTATTATTTATTAATTTTAGTTATTGTGGTAAAAAATATATAACATAAAATTTATGGTTTTAATCATTTTTAACTGTTCAGTGGCATTAAGTATATTCCCATTGTTGTTCAACCATCACCAGAACATTATCATCATCCCATACTGAAAATCTTCACCCATTAAACCATAACTCCTTATTCACCTCTATTCCCAGCACTGGTAACCACTGGTCTACTTTATTTCTCTATGAATTTGGCTATTATGTGTGCCTAATATAAGTGGAATAATACAGTATTTGTCCTTTTGTGTTTAGCTTATTTCACTTAGTATCATGTCTTCAAGGTGCATCCATGTTGTAGCATGTATCAGAATGTCATTTCTTTTTACAGCTGAATAATATTCCACTGTATGCACTTAGCACAATTTGTTTGATCTATTCATCAGTCAGGGCATATTTGGATTGTTTCCACCTTTTGGCTTTGTGAGTAGTGTTGGTATGAACATGAGCACACAAATATCTGTTCAAGTGTCTGCTTTAAGTTCTTTTGTATATATACCCACAAGTGGAATTGCTAAATCATATAGTAATTCTATGTTTAAATTTTTGAGTAACTGTTATACTATTTTCCATAGTAGCCGCACCATTTTACATTCCCATCAGCAAAGCACAGGAGTCCAATTTCTCCACATCCTATCTAACCCTTGTCTTTTGTGCTTGTTTTTGCTAATAGCCATCCTAATGGGTGCACAGTAGTTATCTGATTGTGGTTTTGATTTTTATTCCCCTAATGATTAGTGATGTTGAGCACCTTTTTAGATGATTATTGGCCATTTGTATACTTTTGGAGAAAAGTCAATTCAAGTCCTTGGCCCATTTTTTACATTTTTTTTTTTTTTCTTTTGTTGACTTGTAGGAGTTCATTATATATTCTGGATATTAATCTTTTATCAGGTATATGATTTGCAAGTATTTTCCCTCATTCTGTTGTTGCCTTTTCACTCTGTTGATAATGTCCTTTGATGCACAAAAGTTTTTAATTCGATGAACACAAATTTATCTATTTTTTGTTCTGTTACCTGTACTGTTGCTGTTATATCCAAGAAATCATTACCCAATCTAATATCATAAGTCTTTTCCCCCATTTTTTTTCCAAGAGTTTTAGAGTTTTAGCTCTTATGTTTAGGTTTTTGATTCATTTTGAGTTAATTTTTATATATGGTGTAAGGTAATGGCCCAATTTCATTCTTTTGCACATGGATGTTTAGTTTCCTCAGCACCATTTGTTTTAAATGCTGTGCTTTCCTCCATCTGATGGTCTTGACACCCTTGTTAAAAATTATTTGACCATATACACAAGAGTTTATTTCTCAGCTCTGTATTCTATTCCATTTGTCAATATGTCTGTCCTTATGCCAGTGCCACATTGTTTTGATTTCTATAGACTTGCTGCAAGTTTTGAAATCAGAGAGTGTGAGTCCCCCAACTTTGTTTTTCTTTTTCGAGGTTGTTTTGGTTATTTAAGGTCCCATGAGCTTCCATATGAATTTCAGGGTGGATTTTTGTATTTCTGCAAAAAACATCATTGAGGTTTTGATAGGGATTGCATTGAATCTGTAGATCACTTTAGATAGTATTGACATCTTAACAATATTAAAATTTCCAATCCATGAATATAAGCTGCCTTTGCATTTACTCATGTCTTTCATTTCTTTCAACAATATTTTGTAATTTTCAGTATACAAGTGTTTCACCTCCTTGGTTAATTCCTAAGTATTTTATTTGTTTGATGATATTGTAAATGGAATTATCTTACTTTCCTTTGCAGGTTGCTCATTGTAAGTATAAAGAAACACAACTGATTTTTGTGTATTCATTTTGTATCCTGCAACTTCGCTGAATTCATTTATTAGTCCTAACAGATTCTTTGTGTGTGGAATCTTTAGGGTTTTCTCTATACAAGATCACGTCATAAATGAACAGAGATAATTTTACTTCTTTCTTTCCAATTTTCCAATTTAGATGCTTTTGATTTCTTTTTCTTGCCTAATTACTTAGACTATAACTCCCAAAAATAGAAGTGGTGAAAGTGGGAATCTTTGTCTTGTTCCTGATCTTAGAGGAAAAGTTTCAGGCTTTCATCGTTGAATATGATAGCTATAGGTAAGATGAACTATTGATATAGCAGCTTTTCAGGGGAGAATTCTGAATTAAATGATGACATTAAGTGATCACATTTATTATAAAACATATGCCAAATTCAGAACTGTTAAAGTGTGAAAAAGTGCATCCTATAAGAATTATAAGGGACTACAGTTCTTTCTACTGTCACTGAATTGCTTCTCTAGATGTCCTATCAACAGTGTCTGAAACTAGACACATCCTCTTGCCTGCACACCAGTTTTTTTGTTACTCATGCTCTCAATTCATAGTGTATGCAGTCCTCCAATCCAGAAAAAAACTGGTAATCTTAGACTCCTCCTTCTCCTCCACCTTCTCCCTTCTTTCATCTGATTGGTTATGCAATTCTTTTGCTTTTACCACAGAAGTAGATAGCTCCCTTACTTGTCCACTGCTTTTAATCTCCACTGTCCACTTACTTCAGTACCTACTATTCTCAACTCTTTCCTTAGCTGTGGTAGCAACCTCTTAACTGGTCTCTTTGACACCAATCTCTCCCTCTTCAATATATCGTTACATTACCAGTAGTTATCTTTCTATAACATAAATCTGACCATGTCTGGTAGAGCCAGAGATATCAGATGTAAAAGCAAGCATCAAGTGTTCATGCTTAAACGTCTTCCCATTTTCCTGCTATCGTTGCTTGTGTGTCCATATCCCCACATACTTCAAACATTCCCCTACTGATAAGATATAGGAAGTGGGGTGATGCAAAATGGTTTTTGAGGATACTAAAAATAGGAAGAGAAAGCAATAAAACATTCACCTCATGATCTCTTTTGGTGCTTAGTTCAGGCCAGATTCTGCCACGACGTCTGTGACTTGGAGAGAGAGAATTACGGGCTTCAGTCACATACTCAAGATCAAGTTGGATATTTAACATGCTTTTCTGAATTAGATTTTGTAGCTCCTATTGGCCTCATGCCACATGTGGCTACCATGTGTAGGAATAAATATAGAAATATAATTGCCACAAATGAGAAGTTTTCTGTGTCTCCAAGTTTAGACTTAGAAATCTACCAGGCACATTCATGGTACCTAAGTTGCCAGTCATCTTCAGGTGCAGCTCTAGGTGAGGTTGCTGAGGCAGTAAAACCAAGATCAGACAATATAGGGAAACCCTTCTACCATTAAAGGCATGCTTCTAAACCTCTTTTGGTTCCCAACTATCTACTGGATAAAGTCTAACTTCTTAGCTACACATCCAAAGCTCTTTATAATGTTTTCCCTACCAAACTCTCACACCTGACCGACTTGCACCTCTTCCCATATATTGTATGCTCCCATATATTGTATGTAACAAATGTCTCACCATTCTCTGAAGACTTCATACCCTTTTGCAACTCCATGCCTTTGCCCATCCTATTTATTCTACTTATAATACACTGCTACCTCTTTCATGATTAGCAAACTCTTCTGTCAATACCCACGAAATACAGGTCATATGTCACCACCTCTGTGAAACTTTCCCCACATCTTCATGGTATTTATAGTTCATACATATAGTATTTATCAAATTTGTTTCCCCTCCCCTTAAGTATGAGTTTCTTAAAGGCAGAGGATTTATAATAGTACAATCCTAATGTTTACTGTAGTAGGTATTCCATAAATGGTTGTGGAATATAAAATGAATTGAAATGTACAATATCAGGAGTGAACCCTAACATAAACTATGGACTTTGGATGATTATGATATATCAATGTAGGTTCCTCTATTGTTAACAAATATACCAGTCTGATGAGAGGTGTTGATAATAGGGAAACTACGCATGTGTGAGAGAAGAGGATATATGGGAAATACCTGTTCTTTCCTCTTAAATTTTTCTATGAACCTAAAACCACTCTAAAAAATAAAAACTTTAATAAAAAAGTTCATTGCGAGTGTGCATATTTTGTTCGACTTCCATCACAGTGGAGAGAGTTTTATTTATGTAGTATGACTTTGAGTGTGAGAGTTTTGTGCATGAGTTTGCTTATATACCCATACATAGGCACTCTACCTACCCAGGTAAAGCTACTAAGATTCTACTTGATACTGATCAATTTAAAGCACATGGCTGATCTTCAAATGAAGACAGAGGGAAGCTATGCAATTTCAGGTCAGAACACTAATAGACCTTCAGCAAGTTTTCTATGGAAAGCATCTGGTTAGAGGCATTTGATTATTCTGGACACTCAGTCATTTCCATGTACTCCTTCAAGCTGCTTATGGATTGAGTTGATTTAGGGGAAATGTACTCTGAGAGGCTGAAGCGGTCACTGGAACCCAGATGGCTCTAAGATGATGCACCAGGTTATCTTTCCTCTCTCCTCAAATAATCTACTCTGAGGCATTCCCATTTATCACCCTAGAAGTGATATTTTCTAAGGTCAAGGTTTTATTCTAAGAAAAATTAGCTCTTGGACCACTGGAATGCAATGCAATGCTGCGGCTGGGAAGTATGCAGGTCTTTTTTTTTTTTTTTTTTAAAGGAATCTCTAGTGTATCACTGGCTAAATCAGAAACAGGAAAGCAGGTGCTGAGACATCAGGAAGCCACTTAGCTTGTCATATCTCCATCCTGAGTCTTTTGCAATGACTTTATACTTACCTTCTCAGAGGAGATAAGCCAAATAGATGGCACACTATGTTTACAAATCCAGGAATTGCTTTAGAGCACTTTGTCTTCTCATTTATAAAGGGAAGGGGAACAGGGAGGGAGCCCTCTGAATAATGCATATTTATAAAAACAAAAACCTTAATCATCTGTCTACATCAGGCAAAATTTGGGTTGAATTATCTGAATAATTTCCTTATTACTTCATGTCATTATGTAGGTGAGACAATCAAATAAACCCATTTCCTTTCATTTAGCTTCCTTTCAGCTTGAGAAATGGTGTACTCAATTTAATGCACTGTTGGAAAGCAGAACAATCTCTTCTAATTTCCTGATTTCAACTCATTCAACAAACATTTATGGAGCACCTACTGTGTGCCAGGAACTGCATTTTAAAATTTAAATGAGTCAGATTTAATATGTCAGTAATGTATTTTCATGACTTTATAACTTTGTCAAACAATTATGAATGCACATATTTAGTTGAAAGGCTAATGGCATCGTAACAAGCAAGCAATTCTAGCCCAGCTGCATGACAATTTAAACAACTGAAGCTGATTTTGTCAAACTTGGCCCTTAGATGAGGATTGATTTTCACACTAGCTTGCGAGCCAGAACCGAAGCTACTAGCTTCAGCCTTCCCTTCCTCAGAAATCGCTGGATCCTAGGCCTTCTGTCTAAAGCTCTTGAGTCAACTTTACTATTGAATAAATAAAGCCAGATTTTTGTCTGCGTGCGCATGTGGGCATGTCGCAGCTAGCAAAAATAGATGCAGGAAGGCATATTGCTTGCTTGCCCTCCCTTAGCTGTTTGTGGTAGGCTTCAAACTTCTGAATAGTAAAAACCCTACACATTCCTAATGTTTGTTGTTGCTTTCATTCCCTAGGGTCCCCACCTGCTGCTTGTTTTCTGCAATTTGGGGTTTATACCCTTCAGCAACCCTATGATTTTTGCCCCTAACCTTGACCCCAACTCATTGGGCATTCTGTCTAACTGGTTTCCTTTAGACACTGATCCTGGAACATTTTCCCAGATTAGGCCAGCACCTCACTGCTCTTCAATGAACAGTGTATATATCACAGAGGGGCCCTTCTAAAACCTACTTCCTCCATTAAGATCTGAAGGCTAATAAATACCCCGTTCAATGAATAAGCATTGAAATATCCTTCCAATTCTTATTATACCACTTACAGGCAAGATGGTAAAGTCCACAAAGGTTCTTGGTGAGGTTCTCCCACTTCTCTTTCTGGACCTCATTCCTTCCTGTCTTGGTTCATACTCAGACATATTTCTCCTTTCCCAAGTAGGTAAATGATAGTTTCATTCATACTCAAGTAACAGAGCCTTATATGACATATCTTTTAAGTAGATTTGCATTTTGAAAAAAAAATTTGGGGATAAGAAAATCCTCAAGAAACAGAACACATATTTAGTAGGAGAATTTCATCCATCAGGAGATGACGTAATTACGGATGGGGGTGCCGTCCAGATACTCCACAAATCGCAGTACAATGGCTCAGCAGCTTTCAGCTCTCTGACAAGACACTTAAGCCAGTGTTCTAAGACCACAGATAGAAGGAGTTGCCAGACCATGACTTTAGCAAGGCCATGACTCAGCCCAGTGGTCTCTGGTCTCCACGGACAAGAGACTTGCCTGGTGCATTATTTCTAGAACTGTCTTTTAACTTAGAATTCTCTTATTTTTATTATTAAATACAACAGATATATAAAATATATATGCATATATAGATAGATATAGATATAGATGATATAGATATAGATATAGTTATAGATATAGATTTTGGCCATGTCACATGGCTTGCAGGATCTTAGTTCCCTGACCAGGGATTGAACCTGGGCTCCGGCAGTGAAAGTGCTGAGTCCTAACTACTGGACTGCCAGGGAATTCCCTGCATATATTTAAAATAATAAAAATAAAAGAAACGTATGTATAACCACCACCAATCCTAAAAAATGAAACATTGCCAGTTTCTTTGATGTCCTATCTAAGCCCTTGCCTGTTTTCCCTCCCTCCCAAGTAAGAAACCAAATATCCTGAATTATATATTCATCATTCCAATGCTTTCCATCATAGTTTTTCCATGTATGTATGAACCTCTTAAATTTTGGATTTGTTCAATTGGTTAGGGCTCTAAAAAGATGCCCTCAGAGTTCTCTGCTTTTTCCTGTTTCAAGTCACCCTGATGTATAAAATAAAAATGTATTCTACAGTGTTCCTCAAAAAAGAAAAAATGTAGTTTAATGTTTTCATGTCTTTGATTTTATATAAACAGAATCATCCTGTGTGTATTCTTCCATGACCTGTTATAGTTGTCTCATTCATTTTCTCTGCTTTATTTATTTATTCTCCAATGTTTGGATGTGACATTTCTGTCTGCTTCTTTGATAGACTGTTTTTTAGCTATTTCAACAACTTCTTTGGATATGTTTCCTGCACATTTCTAACAGTGTTTTTAGAGTCTAAAATAAAAGTGTAATTGGTAGGTCATATGGTAAGCGTAGGTACTACTCTACTGGGTAATGCTAAATGGTTTTCCACAGTGCTTGTACCAACTTACACTCAATTACAATGTAAAGAACTAAGTTCAGAGGGGTCTTTGTGGAAAACAAATACAACCAGTGGTAATTATACTACCCAACAGAGCCATTCATCAACAAAATAGACCACAACCCTCACTCATTTAGATATTTAAGTCCACACCCTATCTAGCTTTATATTTCATGGCTACAGCTTCAGGAAATACTCCATTCAGAAAATCACACAGTATAAAAGAGTTACTTGTAGTGAGGTGGATGGACCTAGAGACTGTCATACAGAGTGAAGTAAGTCAGAAAGAGAACAACAAATACCATATGTGAACACATATATATGGGATCTAAAGAAAAAAAAAATGGTTCTGAAGAACCTAGGGGCAGGACAGAAATAAAGATGCAGACATAGGGAATGGACTAGAGGACATGGGGAGGGAGGGGTAAGCTGGGACGAAGTGAGAGAGTGGCATGGATATATACACACTACCAAATGTAAAATAGCTAGTGGGAAGCAGCCGCATAGCACAGGGAGATCAGCATAGCACAGGGAGATCAGCTCGGTGCTTTGTGACCACCTAGAGGGGTGGGATAGGGAGGGTGGGAGGGAGGCTCAACAGGGAGGGGATATGGGGATATATGTATATGTATAGCTGATTCACCTTGTTATATAGCAGAAACTAACACAACAATGTAAAGCAATTATACTCCAATAAAGATGTTAAAAATAATAATAATAAAAAAGTAAATAAATAAAATCAGGTTGTTTGTTTAAAAAAAAAAAGCCCATGAAAAGGCATGATTTATGTTATGCACGATAACCCTGAAAAGGAAGAAGAAAAATGGTAGATGACTGAGAAGAAAGTAAACATAACATCCCACCATCCTGTTCCATCCACTCCATGGCTTGAGTTTTTATTTGTGTGTTTCTCATTTATGACAAAAAAATTTGTATGTGTAAATAATGATTTTTAATGAAAAATTTCAAATAAACTACACAAAAGGAATAGATTGAACACCTGTGTATTCATCAACCAAATTTAACAAATGTTAACATTTTGCATATTTTCTTAAAGATTGATAGATAACAGTAAAATGATTCTATTACCAATTCTGACTTGGAGGGGAGTTTCTTATAATTCAACTCAATTCTGAAGCTACCTACTGGGAGATAGGATTAGATCCCACAGGTTAATTACTCAGTCCTACAAGACTGCCCCCTCACACCACATCAGATGCCAATTTCAAGTCCAGATTGTCACATGTGCTTCTGGCCTGCTGGCTATAGAGTGGCAGTTCCAAACCCTCCTTGGGTTTGATTAATTTGGTAGAGCAGCTCACAGATCTCAGAGAAACATTTTACTTACTAGTCTACCAGTTTAAAAACCAGATGGAAGAGATGCATCAGGTAAGGTGTGAAGGCATGAGCTCCCATGCCCTTTCCAAAGGCACCACTCTGCCCAAACCTCCACGTGTTCACCAACCCAGAAGCTCTTTAAACCCTTGACCTTTCGAGTTTTTATGGGGACTTTGCTACATAAGCAAGCTGGATTGAATCATTAGTCTGGTGACTAAACTCAATCTCCAGTCCTTCTCCCCACCATAGAAGTCAGTAGGGTGGGACTGAAAGTTTCAACCCCCCAGTCACACAGTTGGCTCTACTGCCAACCAGCCACCATCCTTAGGTGCTTTCCAAAAGTCACTTCATTAACAAAACTAAGATACCTTTATTGCTCTCATCACTTAGGAAATTCCAAGGGCTTTAGGACCTCTGTGACTGAAAAAAGACCAAATATATATTTGTTATTTTAAATCACAATATCACAGATAGATATGAAATAACATATTTCAATTAAAAGTGAGGCCCTTTGTAATCCTCTGCTATGCATTTCCCCCCCACCTGTCT
Organism: Neophocaena asiaeorientalis asiaeorientalis; assembly: GCF_003031525.2. Taxonomy (NCBI): domain Eukaryota; kingdom Metazoa; phylum Chordata; class Mammalia; order Artiodactyla; family Phocoenidae; genus Neophocaena; species Neophocaena asiaeorientalis. Next base: position 121,840 of record NW_020173710.1, on the reverse strand, counting down.
CCCCAGAAGTAACCTCTCTCTTAGAAGTTGTTGCGTATCTCTTCTTTTTATTTATAGGGCCAAATGTATGTGCCCATAAACTATATATAATTTTTTATTCACTTAAAAATTTTACATAAGTTGCATCATATATTTGTCATTTGGGAATATATGTTTTAAAATTTTTATTTATTTATTTTTTTATACAGCAGCTTCTTATTAGTTACCTATTTTATACATATTAGTGTACATATGTCAATCCCAATCTCCCAATTCATCCCACAGGAATATAGTTTTTAATTCAACATTAGGTTTTGGACATTTGTTCATGTAGTATACCACTACCTCTTTAATCGTTACTCCCTATATGATTCCTTTATGTAAGGAGACCGTAATAATGTGTTTATTCATTCTGTTATTTACGTGGGGTTCTTTGCTCTTCTCATATCACATTTCACAATTGTGAGAAAAACTGCAATGAAGATACCAGCGCACTTCCTGAAGTTTTCAATGGTGTACCCAGAAGTGGAATAATAAGACTGCAGAGAGCAAACACTTTCTGCTTTATTATAGGTTGCCACATCGCTCTCAACCCTGACTGTGCCAATGTACCCTTTCTCCAGAAGAATATAAACATTCCTGCCTCCCTCTCCTCATAACACTTCCTTTCTCAGAGTGTAAATTAGGAGGGGATGGGGGAATAGTGGCCTGAGAAGAAACTAGAGAGTTGGCAAGGGCTAGATCATGAGGTGACTTACTGAACACCCTAGGGAGCTGGATCCTATTCTGAGAAGCCATTGAAGGGTTTTCATCAGGAGAATGTCACGATCATTTTTCCCTTTAGAAAGATCACAGGAGGCAGTATGGAGAATGGATTGGAGTGGGAAGGCAGGCTTTAGGAAAGGCCTTTGGAGTAGGGAGGGATTGAGAGCTACTCAAATTTTTTCTCAGTTCGCTAGATCTCTTTGTTTTGTTTTTCAATGCAAATGATAAATTCTCCTGCCCACATTAATTGATTTTCTCTAGTGGCCCTTCAAGGTCATGAAGCTCTAGCCTAAAGGAGAAGAGAACAGGTTTTGCCTCCATTGTCTGGCAGTTTTATAAAGGACACATACTGTGCAGAAGAGACACACAGCCTCTGTCAATTGCACGAACCAATAAACACACCTTTATTGCTAATTACCATTTTCTTTTTGTGCTACTGTTTGCCAAATGGCAATGAAAGCTGAAGCACAGATGCTCATTAACATCCTTCTTGATTTACTGACAATTCAGCACTGACAGTTTAATAAGCTTAGGATTCAACCCAAAGATTATTTGTCACATTTTTGGGGCAGTGTCTTTTCTCACCTCTTGAATGGAGTAGCCTGTCCACGTTTGTAACAATTGCACCAAAAATACTAACGTTTTAAATTTATGTTGTGTATTTTTAATGAAAAGCTCAAAACATGTCTCTGCTGTAGGGGAGCAATATTTACCAGCGCAATGTGTCTCTTTGGCAAGAGGATTCATTTAGGCTGATTATTTTTAAGGCCCGAAAGACTCAGGAAGAACCTTTGACCTTCCCCCTAACTGCCTAAAAGAATGTAGATGGAGGACCTGTTCCAGGAAGGGGTATCACCATAGATAACTATACTACGGACTAGCTGTGCTGACAGGGAGAAATCCAGCAAAGTCTGCTAATTAAAATTCCTCTCGGTGTCCCATTGTCTCTGCCTGGCCCAGTAAATATTTACCAAACATTTGCTTTTTCATCTCCATGTCAATGTCTTCCTCTCCTTTGAAGTACCAAACCTCTACCCCCAACATCCTCTTTTGTCTTTAGCTGAAGATGGCATTTAAGGTGAGGGTTTTGGCCATTTTGATGAATTACTCAGTTTTCCTGGGTCTCTCCCATGTGTATATGTTATTAAACTTTTGTTTGATTTTCTCCCGTTAATCTTTCTCACGTCAGTTTAATTCTTAGACCAGCCAGAAGAACCTAGTAGGGGAAAATTTCTTCCTCCCCGACACTCCCCTTCTTTAATTTACCTTCACAATAAAATCTACGAACAAGAAAGAGGTTTTATGGACATCATTTCCCATAAGGAGAAACTGTGGGGAGGAGGGTATGCTTAAATGATGTTTAAACTTATTCGACCTATCTATAGCTGAACTGCATACTTCTTTGTCTGAGAGACAAGATACTTCTTTTTTCCCCAGTTTTATTGAGATATGATTGACCTATAACATTGTATTCGTTTCAGATGTACAACATAATGATTAGATACATGTATACACTGAGAAATGATTAGCACAATAAGTTAATTAATATCCATCACTTCACATAGTTACAATAATTTTTCTTGTAATAAGAACTTTTAAGATCTACTCTCTTAGCGACTTTCAAATATACGTTACAGTACTGTTAGCTATAGTCACCATGCTGTACGTTACATCCCCAGAACTTATTCATGTTATAACTGGAAGTTTGTACCTTTTGACCACCTTCACCAATTTCCCTCACCCTCCACGCTCTACCTCTGGCAGCCATTAATCTGTAAGAGACTTCTGGAAAGTGGAGCTTTAACCTACTTGTGGATACCTGGGTGAGGAAACATTGAATGTAACAGAATAAACTCTTTTTGAACCCATCTTAAATGGCTGGTCTATGTAAGACCTTCCCATATATTCATCTGGGAGGAGGGATCCCAGAGCAAAATCAGGTCTCAGCAGATGTTGCTGAGATAATATGAAGCTCCAGCCAAAAACATTGCTTCCTTTACTCTGTGCTTTTCTTGATAGTTCATTCTTTATGTTGGAGACAGGAGATATTTTCATATTGGCCAATTTATAAATCCTCTGACATTCAATAGCCTCATATGAGGGAATATTTTTAAATGTTTATTTTTCTTTTTGTCCACTGGATTCCCTTTCACACATATTCCCTCAACGCATGATCTTTAATCTCTATTGGATTTGGTCAACATAGGATCGCTGCACACATTTCCCTGGTGTAGGATATACCAAGGCATATCCTTGGTTGGTTGTTTAATAGTTGTTAACATTTCCTAGTTGATGTTTTCATCTAAGATATTTTTTAAAAACACTAAATATAAGGCTTAAATGATATAAGAACTTATATCAGGGTAGGATTGTGGTGATAGTAGTGGTGGCCCACTTTTTACAGATTCTTTTCTACAACTAAAGACTTTCATTGGGACTTTGATTTGGGACTTTCCTTTTAACAAAGTTACTAGTAGATGCTAAGCCTTTTATAGTCTTTTCCTTGAATAAAACCATCATGGAATGGCAAAGAAGAGAGAAAGGCGCACCCTGTCTCTGAGAACTCTCAGACACACAAAAACTTGTATGCAAATGTTCATAGGAGCTTTATTGGTAATAGCCCAAAACTGGAAACAAACAAAATAACCTATAATGGATGAGTGGTTAAACAAACTGTGATACATCCCTACCATGAAATTTTACTCAGCAATAAAAAGAAGAAGCTATTTATAGTATACAATAACTGGGATGGGTTTCAAATACATTATGCCAAGTGTAAAAAAAGCCAGTCTCAGAATGTTATATCTGGTATGATTTCATTTATAATGTTCTTGAAATGACAAAATTATAGAGATGGAGAACACATGAGTAGTTGCTAGGGGTTAGCTATGGTAGTGGATGGTGTGGGGGAAGCATGTAACTATAAAGGAGTTACACAAAGGATCTTTGTGGAGATGGGATAGTTTTTCTGGTTTTGATGCTATAATATGATTAACTAAGATGTAAACCATCTTAGGGAACTGGGTGAAGCGTACCCTGGACCTTTTTTTACTATCTTTGTAACTTCCTTTGAGTCTATAATTATTTCAAAACAAAGAGTTAAGAAAATAAAACACAAATTTAAAAAATAAATGGATTCTAAAAAAATGTAAAACCGTTTCTCTAAAGCATTATGTTCAATCAAACTTTAGTTTTAATCAGACACAATAGAGTATTTTAAAGTCATAATAATTTCAAATGGAAAAATCTTATGTTCCAAAAATAATTATTCAATCATGGCTTAATCAATTGAATTTGCTTAAAGAATATTTTGGTTTTTTATTTTTATTATGTACTTATTTATTTATTTACTCTGCTACAGCAGTGTGAGTATTTTCTGATTTTTTTCACTTAGAACCATTCACACATAACCTGGTCTTCCTACTCTAATTGAGAATGAATAGAGCATGGATATTGATCAAGAACTCTTCCAAACTGGCAAAGGAATCCTACATATAGTAGGATGCAGGGGATTGGATCATAAATTTATGCTGAGTGGACAACATGATGTCACCAGGTGGCAGTAGAGTATTATGACCACTCTTGTAAGAACTGGATATTAGACTTAAAATATTTGCTAAGAAAAGTTACTAAAACTCTGTATATTCCCCATATTCTCTAACAATACTGTAACATATATTTCAATCCCATAAAATATATATACAAGTTTGAGCAGAGAATAACAGAGCCATGTTAAGATACATAAGCTTGGGAGAGAGCTTGGCTCACTCAAGCTAAGAGATGCACTGCCACATACTAACTTTGACGGGTGTGCCGTTCATGCCTCAGGAAAACTCATGCCTCAGTAAAATTACAGATTGTTGCATACCATTAATATTTAGGTCTTCTGTGGATATCTGAAACTTTGAATTTTAAATCCTCAAATCCCAAAGATTTACTCTACTTAGCTTAGGGGAAAGCATTGGATTAAGAGATTAGTTTTTCTCTTGTTTCAAGTATTAAAAATAGAATTCTGTATTAACCAGCTAAACTAACAACTTTAATCAGCAAAGTATATGTCTTTTAGAGAAAACACTTTTAAATGAATCAATGTTCATATACACTTATATAACTATTTCAGTAAACACAGTTATTAAAATGCTTATAGAATCATAAATTGCATTAATAATGATAACCCAGGGACCAATGAAGCCTATTGGTCAGATCATAGGTCTGAATATTTTAAAAGGCTAACAGAAATTCATGCAGTTCAAGGAATTGAATTATTTTGTTCTGATTAAAAGTAAAGAAACATGTAATAGCAGACCTTAATTCTCCAGAAGGGATTTGCTTTGTGTTTTTCAAGAAGGTTGGAAGAGATGGAAGAAGCTACGGAGGCAGATTTCAGGTCAGCCTAAGAGAAAACCTTTGAATGAATAGACCTTTGGTTTAATCAGTGGGATAGTCTGCAGCAGGAAATAGTAAAGTCCCTCCTTTTATGGGAGCTTTCAGCAGAGACTCAAACCCAGGTTTCCAATCAGAGAGACTGTGATACTCAAATACTCAAGTTTTTATTTTATCTTTTTATGATCTCCTCTGCCTTATCCATACTTCGTAATAAAAATAGCTAACACTTCTGAGCACTTATCATCTGTCAGGCACTTTTCTACTTGCTTTTCATGGCTTCACTTATCAGATATTTATTGAACAACTACAATGTGCCAGGAATAATTTTAGGTACTGGGGATATAGCAATGAAAAGAACAAACAAAGGGCCTCTCAAGTTGCTTACATTCTACTGAAGGAAGAAAGATGATAAATAATATATCAGTTAGTGGTAAGTGCATTGAAGAAAAATGAAGCAAATCAACACACAGAGAATGACGTGGAAGGAAATTATCCTAGATTGAGAGGTTAAGGAAGTTCTCTCTGATTAGGCGATATTTGAGCATAGGCTACAATGAAGTGAGAGAGAGAGCCATGTGAAGTTTTGGAGGAGGCTGGAGCTTGCTTGGCATGTTCAAGGCATGGAAAGTTGGCTTTGATTTCTGGCTAATCTACCACCCCATCTTGCACACTCCCATTCTTGAAATACTTTGGCCATACTTGCTTCTGTGCAGTGTGGCAGTAAATAGTCTCTCTGGGCTTTTTCATGTGTGTATTCTTTGCCATAGGCACCATACTTAATAAAATGTAAATGCTATGTAAATAGTTGTCAGATAGGCAAATTCAAATTTTGATTTTGGAACTTTCTAGAATTTTTTCCCGAATTTTTTCAATCCACAGTTGGTTGAATCAGTGGATGTGGCATCTATGGATGTGGAGGGCCGACTGAATATCTTGCTCATGTTTTTATGCTGTAGGGACTGCTAAGGGTCTGGCGAAACATGGCTGCTTAATATATGTTTTACTCAATAAAAGAATGGATATAGTGGGATCCCTGAGAACACAGAGTTGATTCTGGGAACAATTTGTTCCTGTACTCCAGAAGCAGTTCATATGTATAGTAGCATATATCAATATTTTGTGTTTTCCTTTGGGTATATGGAGGTTGAGCTTGGGGGATGTGCGGTGACGATTGTGACGTGTAGCCAGAAGAAAGAAGAAAGAGGACAACCTTGCTTGGGACATTTTTTTCTTTGCAAGTTTCTGCTGACAACTAACTCTATGTACTTGCAAGCCTCACTCTGAGAAACTTTCTTTGAAAAGAAAGACACCATGGAAATTTAAGGTATCAAAATTACTTTCACTTAAAGGAGCAATTTCACATCTGATACTAGAAATTACAGCCTATGATTTCCAGCCATTCTCTGAAATAAGATGTGAATTTTGGCCATTATTAACTTGATAAGATTTTCTCAAATATGTCTGACATTTTCAGAGGCTTTAGTAGTTGATCTGCCTTCCCTTTCTTTCTCTCGGAGTCTTTATATGCCCCCTTTCCACATATCAGATGTCTCCAAATCACTTTACTCAGATTGTTCTCCCCTCGACTTCGATTCAGCTGGATATTTTCTACCATCTGGTTTCAAGCTTTTAAATGGGTATCTGGAGGCTAATATTTCCACGTTCTAGTAAGAAATGGTAATTAAAAAATATGTTGCTTTTATTACCCTGTGGTGACTGAAGGAAACCATAGGCAGACAGCATTACATTTTCTCTTCTTTTAATGCAGCTGCATATCAATCAGATTGTCAGCTACTTGTGGATTTATTTTTTCTGCTAGGTTAATGCAAAATTAGATTTCCCAACAAACAGAATGTATAGCTTCCTACAAGTCACAAAAGCCGGGACAAATTTGTCAGCTCCGGTACTAAATCTTTCACTGGGTCTATGGCTCTCAAGGGAAGTTATTCTTCCTTGGGATAGCAGGGAGAATGGCATGTTATGATCATTTGTCCTAACCAATAACGTAGGTATGATAAAAGCAATTATGTATATCTCTATTTATCTGAATATCTATACAGCAACTGATATAATTTATGTACTGTTTTGACAATAACCACTTCAAAAATAGTTACTACTTAAGGCAGTTAGGAAATGAAAATTAATGATTACATTATGTGGCAATGAAGCTTAAGTCCTCCTCAGCTCTGAGATATTATAAACAGAATTAGATATTTGGCTAAACATGAGTAACATTAGCATCAATGATTTTCTAGAAGAAGCCAAAATAAACTTAAATTACACCACGAACAAGAAATGGATTTCACAACAATTGAGTAAGGAAAGGACAATCTCTTCAGTAGAACTTCTGGTATCTGTTCAGAGCCTTCTTCTGACAGAAGAAATCTCACAGTAGAACTTCTTTGTTTTAATTTTAAGGTTTAATCCATTTTCAAAAGGTAAATTCAGTTGGGAGGAGAAAACTATTGAGGCTTACCAGCCTGTCACTCCTAAGTCTCAATGAGCTGATCTCCTCACTTCTCGAAAACTAATGCTTCAGAACTAGGGAAGAATGTAAGAGAATGGTTTTGAGAATACTGATTGTACCACTGTGGAGAAAAGAAGACATGGAAAGGAGTGGCCAAAAGAACTAAACTCTTACTTGGTAAATTTCACTATTGTGCTGGTAAAGAGTCTATTCATTCATTCCTTCAACAATTATTCACTAGGCACTGGGAGTACAAGATGGACAAACACAGATATGCCCTCATAGAGTTTAGAGTCGACTCTGGAAAGAAAATGCAGGCAATAATAACGATACAAATAAACAACTACAAACTAAGAGTGATACTAGGAAAAAGGAAAGGGTATCACAAAGGGATATGACTTGAGTTCTGCAGGATGACTTGGAGGGACATGGGATAAAATGTTTTGGAAACAAGAGGTAGCATATGCAAAGGACTTGTGCTGTGAGGGAACAGGGCAAGAAAGCCCTGAAATGTAGGCAAAGGCCAGACTACACAGAGCGTTGTTGAAAATGTTAAAGAGTTTTAACCATATCCTAAGAGCAATTGTAAAACACTGAAAGAGTTTAAATTGAGAGAGGGACCACGATAAGATCTGCATTACAAATTTTGGCAGCGGTTGGAAGCAGATAGGAAAGGGGTAATAATGAATACAATAAGACAAAATTGGGAAGCTGTCATAGTCCATTCAGGAGACACTGCCTTCCATTAGGGTGTTGACAGTGGAGATGGAAAAAACTGGATAAATGAAGCAGATTTGGAAGGTAAAATCTATGAGCCAGTTCTGGATTAGCAATGGAGTAGGCATGAGGTGCCGTCAAGGGTCCATTTTGATAAGGGGATCCTGGAAGAGGAGTGTATTTGGTGGGGTAGATGTGTGTGAATGTGTGTGTGTGTATGTGAGATGTGTTCATCGTTGGTCTGAGGTAACTTTAAAACAACTAAGGAAAGAACAAATACAATGAGTTGAATATTCTGTTATCCATTGAATATACTGCATGGATCACAGATGTCAGATGTCTGATATATATACACACACACAATACTTAACATAATGTATACACAATACTTAACGGTTACTACTTTTCTGTCTCTGTCTCTTTGTACTGTTTTTTTTTTTTACTCACTTGGGTATACGTGCTAGTTGAAACCAGGGGGAAGACTATAGAATGAGAAACCAGTGGGGTTTATGAACAAACCTTGATGAATTCTAACATGTAACATAGATTGGCTGATAGATCAGGATGAGCCTGCAAAGGAGCAGAGAAGGAATGGGCAGAGACACAGTTAAGTATTGTGTTGTAGATGGTAACAAAAAAGAGTGTTTCAAGAAGGTTTGGGTAGTTTAACAGTGAATGCTGCTGATGAGAGGTCAAATAAAACATGAACTGTATTTTATTTAGTGACACTGATGGCATCAAGCAGATCTGTTTTTATAGAGGGAGGGGGCAAAAAGTTAGATTGAACAGGGTGAGTGGAAGGTAAAGAAATGGAAACAGTGAGTATAAATAATGTGGAGAAATTAGTCTTAGAATAAAGGGCAGCCTCATTATCCTAATTGGAGAGAAGGATGATAAGCTCTTTGAAGTTTTTAAGTAAATGTGTGGATTTTGTATAGAGAAAATGAGAAACTTTCCTTCTGGAAGTTTCTTTCTATCTTCTATTCTCAAGTTTTGGACCCCTTCTCCCTCTTTCTGCATCAGCACAGAAAGGGAGAGGGAGTCAGAGACTCAAGGATGGTAGAGAAGTTTTGAAATAGTGACTTAGAGAAAGATGGTGAGGATACTGAGTACCTTTGAAGTCTTACATAAAGTTAGTGAGTGTAATCTTACACTGGGGATACTGGCTGGGCATTACTGAAATGATGGGCCATGAAATCTACGTTGATTTCCTCTGTGATTTCTTCAGTGATCACTTGATTATTAAGTAGTGTACTGTTTAGCCTCCATGTGTTTGTATTTTTTACAGATCTTTTCCTGTAATTGATATCTAGTCTCATAACATTGTGGTCAGAAATTTTGTATCCATTCAGCCAGTCTGTGTCTTTTGGTGGGAGCATTTAATCCATTTACATTTATTTATCGATATGTATGTTAATACATATGTATGTAATTACATATTATGTATGTTAAATACATATGTATGTAATTATCGTGGTGAGCAGACAAGCCTCTCGGGCTGGTGAGTGCTGGTCGGCACCGATCCTCTGTGTGGGAATCTCTCTGCTTTGCCCTCTGCACCCCTGTTGCTATGCTCTCCCCCGCAGCTCCGATGCTTCCCCCCTCCACCACCCACAGTCTCCACCCGCGAAGGGGCTCCTAGTGTGTGGAAACCTTTCCTCCTTCACATCTCCCTCCCACTAGTGCAGGTCCCATCCCTATTCTTTTGTCTCTGTTTATTCTTTTTTCTTTTGCCCTACCCAGGAATGTGGGGACTTTCTTGCCTTTTGGGAGGTCTGAGGTCTTCTGCCAGCGTTCAGTAGGTGTTCTGTAGGAGTTGTTCCACGTGTAGATGTATTTCTGGTGTATCTGTGGGGAGGAAGGTGATCTCCGCGTCTTACTCTTCTGCCATCTTCCCCCTCCACCATCATTCTTAAGTAAAGCTCCTCATCCTTATAATTCCTCTTAATTCATCTTTCTTGTTCCTATTTTCTTATTATCTTCTCTTATCTAAACTGAATCTCACTTCTTATCTTACCTTTGGTGCTTCTAGTTTTCCTTATCAATCTTATTCTTGCTTAGGCTTGTTGATTTTTGCATTTCTGGTGATTCTTTTTGCCCTGAAATCCTCTCTACTGCTTTGGGTGCAAACACCACAAGATATTCTTTTGTGTCCTCTATTCACTTGTCTCCATTTGTCCTTTTTCTCAGCATACAATGTGTTTAAAGAGTGTCTGCCTTTTATGTTATTTTAAGTTCTATATTATTTTAAGTTCTTTGCTGTCAATATAAATTGAACAATTGAGAAAATCATTAAGATATTTCAAAGGAATATTCACTTTTGCAACAAATTCTTGTGAAAGGAGATTTTATTTTTCTGAGTTATCTGTACAAATAATCTGCTAACCACTTCGTGTGGCTCATCTGGACTGGTTCATTTACCTCCCATTAGAGATATTATACCCTAATATTTTTATTTTTTGTTTTGCTGATTTGTGGATTAAAAAAAATTTATAAAAATTATAGGATATAAGGCCTCAAATCACTAATGAATTCCTACTCAAGAAGTTAGAAAGAGTAAAGTAAAACCAAAACAAAGAGGAGGAAGGAGACAAACATAAGAACAGAAATCAATGAAATAAAAACAGGAAAACAATAGAAAAAATATGAGAAAGCTGGTTTTATGAAAACAATTAATAATATTGGTGAAACTTTAACAAGATTTGAAGAAAAAAGACACAAATCTCCAATATCAGAAATAAAATAGGAGATATCACTACAGATCTTACATCCATTAAAAAGATAATAAGACAATTCTGCAAACAGCTGTAGGATCATAATTTCAACAACTTAGAAGAAATTAACAAATTTCTTAAAAATCAAAAACTACCAAACTCAAAAAGATAAACAGACAATCTGAATAGCCCTCTAACCATTAAAGAAATTGAATGTGCAATTTAAAAGTTCTTGAAAAAGAAATCTCCAGGTTCAGATGGTTTCCCTGGAGAATTCTAACAAACAGTTCAAGAAGAATGCATACCACTTTTACACAATGTCTTGCTAATATTTTGTTGCAGTGTTTTGAGTCTAAGTTTATGACAGCTATTGGTCTGAAGTTTTCATACTTTTTACTGCCCTTGTCTGGTTTTGGTATCAAGGTAATACTGATCTCATAAAGTATGTTGGAAAGTGTTCTATCCACTTCTGTTTGCTTTCTGAAAGAGAATGTGTAAAATGTCACACTAATTCTTCTTTAAATGTACTCTCCCAGGCATGATGCCCCTAAGTGGAGACAGGAGGCACTGGGCCTGATGGGACATGAGAACCACTCTTTGCCAAGTCACCTGGTGCTGGTGGAGTTCCCTCTTGATTCTTCCTGGTGCTGCCTGAAGGGGTAGGATATACTTCACTGGCCTACTGGGTACCACTAGGTCCTGTTGGGAGTAGCTGGGCCTGTGTAACAGAGAGTGCTTTCCAGGTCTCTTTTGGCTGTGTAGTGCCAGCAGGGCTACCAGTCTATCAAGGCACTGAGGCTGGCATGTTTTTTGTCTCTTGGAGAGTCAAGAAACTTTGGGCCTGGTTTTGCTTCTTCCCCTGGGAGGGTGGTCAAAAACTGGGTTGCTGTGTTTTCCCTCAAGTTCTGGGATTCCCTAGGCAGTCTGTTTTCTCTTTTTAACTCTTTAGGGTTATCCATGACTGTCCACTTTATTATTTCCAGGATTTTTATTTGTACTTAGTAGACAGGAGCTGGGAGAGATGTGTCTATGCCATCTTGTCCCAAACCAGAGGCTGTTTTGTTCTCTTTTATAACCGTATTTCTGGGTTGATTGTTTCCAGAGAGAAAGGGTTGGCAAGACTTCCTACTTCACTTTACCTCTGGAAATGGAAGTTATACATCCTTAAATCCTTAGCCTAACATGTAAAGTTCTCCATAAATTTATTCTACATTCATATTATCTCCATAAATATATTTTTCATTCTTCATAATATTGCCCATCTCTCCAGTCAAATCACTATCATTAATACATCTTGCTCCCTCCTGCCACCATGCCTTTATTAATGCTACTGCCACTGTTTGGAATGTTCTCTGTTTTTCTCAATCAATTTACATAAATTTGGTTAAGAGCAAAATTATAATCATCGGCCATTATGAAATTCTACTTCGCTGACTTTATTCTGTGCCCAATTCTTAGCATCCCCAGGGGATCTTTTAATCAACATTCCTTCAGCACTAAGCATGTAGTATTTCTCCTGATATATTTTGTCCTTCCTCATGAGCTATTTTTTATATATTCAAACCACCTGGAACAGTACTACACATTGAGGAAAAAGGCTTTTAGTAGGAATTGAAGGGCAATTATTTTAACTATTTTGTTGAAAGCTTATCAAATACTTCTGCTTTGTATTTATGAATATTTCACACACCTTTTTCTGGATTTTATTTAAGTCTGGCGGTGCAGAGAGACTGAAGGCAGAATAATTTAGATAATAGGCTCTATTCTGCATTTTGATTTCCATTCGTAGACCTAAATTATGTGACCAGATGTCAAGAGAAAAACTGGAAACTCTCCCACCCTGTTAATGGATGATATTGTGTGAAAAGACAGATGGTAAAGAGCAGCAAACATTTTCCAGAATGTTTCTTGCTTTGAAAACTCCTGAAGTTTAAAATCTGGCCTTTAGTGAAGTTGCATAAAGGCATGTCTGTAAATATCATATCTATGGTAGATTAGCTATACCGACTCATAGAAACAAAAGTTAGAATAGTGGTAGTGAGGGGTGGGGGTAACTAGAGAGATGTTGGTCAAAGGGTAGAAAGTCTCAGTTATGCAGGATACATAAGTTTTGGAGATCTAATGTACAACATGGTGACTATATTTAATAATACTGTTTTGTACACTTGAAATTTTCTAAGAGAGTAGATCTTAAATGTTCTCATCACATACACAAAAAAATGGTTAGTATGTAAGATGATGGAAGTGCTAAATAGCCTGATTGTGGTAATCATTTCACAATGTATACATACATTTATCAAAATGTTGCACACCGGG
>NW_020173710.1:107224-107543 GCF_003031525.2 Neophocaena asiaeorientalis asiaeorientalis | reverse complement strand
GTCCGGAGCCTGTGCTCCACAACGGGAGAGGCCACAGGAGTGAGAGGCCCGCGTACCGCAAAAAAAAAAAAAAAAATGTTGTACACCTTAAGTATATAAAACTGTTTATTTGTCAATTATACCTTAATGAAGCTGGAAAAAACCATATATGATCATTTAAACAAATGGAGAGACAGTCTATGTTCTTTGATGAAATGGCTTAATATTTATAAAGATGCTAATTCTTTCTTTTTTCTTTAACATCTTTATTGGAGTATAATTGCTTTACAATGGTGTGTTAGTTTCTGCTTTATAACAAAGTGAATCAGTTATACATATA
>NW_020173710.1:69599-107139 GCF_003031525.2 Neophocaena asiaeorientalis asiaeorientalis | reverse complement strand
CTGCCAATGCAGGGGACATGGGTTCGAGCCCTGTTCCAGGAAGATCCCACATGCCATGAAGCGGCTAAGCCTGTGCACCACAACTGCTGAAGCCCACGCACCACAGCTACTGAAGCATGCGCGCCTAGATCCCATGCTCCACTACAGGAGAAACCACTGCAGTGAGAAGCCCACGCGACGCAGTGAAGAGTAGCCCCCCTCACCGCAACTGGAGAAGACGTGCTCACAGCACCGAAGACCCAACACAGCCAAAAATAAATAAAATACAAAATAATAATAAATTTAAAAAAAAATCAGAGGATTGCCTTACCAGTCACTGACATAATAAAATCACAGTAATAACACCAATGTGGTGTTGATGAGTAAGTAGACCAGTGGAGCAGAAGAGAGCCCAAAAGTTCATATGTTTTTAAAAGGTTACCACAAATCAATGAGGCAATGAAAGACTGTTTAATTGATAATCTTGGGAAAACTGGTTCACTTTATGGAGAATGATGAAATTAGCTAACAAAACATAAAAATTTGGACTCTAGATGAATTATTGACATAAACGTGAAAGATAAAACTATAATGTTAGTAGATGGGAATGAAGGAGATATTTGTGTGCCCTACGGGCAGGCAAAGAAAGGACTGTTAAAATGAAATTTTACCATTATAATTCATAAAGCAGAAAAATGACCCAATTAAGTTAAAATTCAAGATTTATGTTCAACAAAAGACACAATAGACACAATAGACAAAGATAAGGGACAGTGACAGTAGAAATAAATATATTCAATGTTTAAAACTGCACAAATGATTAGTCTCGGTAAATCAGTAAGATAAAGACAGGAACCCCAATAGAAAAATGGTCAATGAATACAAACAAGCTATTAACAGAAGTGGAAACCTCAAAAGCTAGCAAGTATATGAAGAGATGCTCACACTCATTAGAAATGAGAGAAGTACAAATTAAAATAATGAAGAGCTATCACTTTAAATCTAACAGACTAGCAAAAATTAGGAGACTGGATAAGCCCATGTTGGTAAGGAAATAGGGCTGTGAGAACTATACCAGATGCTCTGGTGCCTTGACTCACACCTTTCTGTCTCATCTCTGATTTTAATCCTCCTGGTACAGTTCTATGAAGACTTGCATCTCATCTCATGCACATATCATGGGTGTCCACTTTCCATGCTGAGCTCTTCCAATGTTTGGACAGCTATAGAAGCTCACTATTCTCAAGGGCATGCACAGATCAGAAGTGCAGGGAGCATAGGGGCTTGCATAGCTCAGAAGTGCAGGAACCAGAGAAGGAGAGGCGGGGTTAACACCACCAGGAACAAACATTGACCAGTGAGTGTCATAAACTGACAAATGCTTCTACCTTACGTCTTTTTGTCAAACACATCCAGGAATTATTCTGTATACTTTCAGGTGTTTCTAAAATCTAGGACAAAATCGAGTCCTCTTTGTTCCCATCAGAGACTAACTCATTAATGCACACATTATTGGCTTTCCTTCCTTCTCTGTCTCTGTCTCCCCAGTGGCTTATTCTGCTTCCTGAGATCACCTCCCCAATAAACCATCTGTACATAAATCCTTGTCTCATTCTTTTGGGGAAATTTAGCTAAGACATTCACCATCATGTTCTTCTGGTAGGAATGTAATTGTGCAGCCCTCTATAGAGAAATCTGGCAATATTCATATAGGTAAATTACATATATGTGTATCCTATGGCCCACCAATTCCTTTCCTAGGTATATATCTCCAAATAATTATAATGTAGCTCCATAAAGGGATATATTCAAAGATATTTATTGAAAAATATTGTTATGGAGGAGAATAAGAGACAACTTAATCCTGATCACTGGTTAAATGTGGTCAGTGTACACCGGAGTATTTATTATGCAACAGTTAAACGCATGCTTTAGATGTACATATAGCAACATGGACGGATCTTAAAAACACAATACTTGGTTCAAATAAATTAAAAACAGAATGATATAAGACAGTACCATTTACACAAATTAGAAAAACATGCACAAAGTAATACACGTTTTGCAAAACACTCATTCACATATGCAGATATACATTTAACATACTAAAATACTTGCCTATGATGTAGAAGGGAAAGGAAGTGGAGTATGAAGTTTAAAAAAGGGAAAATAAATAAGAAGGACTTCTCTGACCAATAACGATAATATGTTATGAATTAAGAAATAAGACTACAGTAACTGAAACCTCTTTACTTGAGGTTCAAACAAAGAAAAAAACATTTCTATATGCATATGTATTGCTTCATTTTCATCCTTAAATTATAGGCTTGTACTACTTAGGGTTAGATTAATTCATTCCTCAGCCTTTCATTCCTTTGTATATAAAATATTGAGTCTCTTACTATGTACCAGTCCTTTTCAAGGTACTTGTGATAAATCGATGAACAAAAAAATCAATCTTTGCCCTCATTAAGCTTACATTCTAGTTGAGAGAACAGGCAACAACAAACACAAGTAATTTTTTTTAAATATAAATTTATTTATTTATTTTTGGCTGTGTTGGGTCTTCGTTGCTGCATGAGGGCTTTCTCTAGTTGTAGCGAGGGGGGGCTACTCTTTGTTGCCGTGCACAGGCTTTTCATTGCGGTGGCTTCTCTTGTTGCGGATCACGGGCTGTAGGCGTGTGGGCTTCTGTAGTTGCAGCAGGCAGCCTGAGTAGTTGTGGTGCACGGGCTCCAGAGCGCAGGCTCAGTAGTTGTGGTGCACGGGCTTAGTTGCTCCGCGGCATGTGGGATCTTCCTGGAGCAGGGCTCGAACCCGTGTCCCCTGCATTTGTAGATGGATTCTTATCCACCGTGCCACCAGGGAAGTCCAATACGAGTAACTTTTATGTTATGTTAGATTATTTTTATGGTACATTCGATGACTGTTAATGTTATGAGGAAAAATAGAGCAGAACAATGAGGGTAGGGATGTCAAATGGGGAATGGTTTACGATTTTAAACAACATGGAACGGGTAGGGCTCATGAAAAATTTAGTGTACTTTAATTCATTTTCCACCATCTCTTCTATTTTAGTGGCTATTATTTGGGTTGTATTTTTTTACATTATGTTTCATTTTGTTTAAGAATATTTTTATATTTTCTTACTGATTGAAATTTTTATAAGGTTGATTCTGTAATTCAATGTTTCTAGTAACATTGTACTTTGTGTCATGTTATTACTGACTTAATTATGTTCATTCTGGAGCATTCCTACCTCCATTTTCATATGAATCTGTTGCATTCAACAGACTCAACATTCAAAATTTCTTTTATGGATTCATGATTTATTTAAATTTTATTGGAAGCAGGAAGCAGATGTTTTCTAAAAATTAATTCTGCTTACTCTAGTAAATAGTTTTAAAAGTGTTCTATTTTTTTCTTTATTTTTTCAGATTAGAAAATAAGAATTTATTAATGGCATCAGATCATTTTCAAATAATAAAAATACCCCTAAAAGCTGCCTTTTATGTTTTTACATATTTCACATGTTTGCCATTGGCAAATATGAATACCGGTGTCTGGGATTTGACAATATTTTGAAGAATATACTCTTGCAAAATATGGATTTCAGTAGCAGACGTTTTTTGAAAAAAAGGCAGTTACAGCTGTACTAAGCAAAAAGCTTCTAACCCTTAACATGAGATTTACCCTCTTAACAATTATTAAGTGTACAATACAGTATTGTTAACAGTAAGCACAATGTACAATAGATCTGTACAACTCTTTCATCTTGTGTGACTGAAACTTTGTACCCACTGAACAGCAACTCTCCTTTTTCTCTTCCTCCCAGTCCCTAGAAACCACGATTCTACTTTCTGCTTCAATGAGTTTGAGTATTTAGGTAGCTCATTTGTATAAATGGAATCATGCAGTATTTGTTCTTCTATGACTAGCTTTTATCACTCAGGCTTATGCCATCAAGGTTCATCCATTTTGCTGCATATGACAAGATTTCCTTCTTTTTTATGGCTGAATAATATTTCATTGTATCATATACAGCTTTTTCTTTACCCATTCATCCTTTGATGGACATTTGGGTTGTTTCCATCTCCTGGTTATTGTGAATAATACTGCAGTGAACATAGGAGGGCAGATATCTTCGAGATACTGATTTTATTTCCTTTGAATAAATACCCAGAAATGGATCATATGGTAGTTCTATTTTTAATTTTTTGAGGAGCCTCCATACCTTTTTTTAATAATAGTTGCATTACTTCCCATTAACAGTGCACAAACATTCCAATTTTTCCACATCCTCACAAACCTTGCTATTTTTTTTTATAATGGCCATCTTAACAGATATGAAGTGATATCTCATTTTGATTCTGATTTGCATTTCTCTGATGATTAGTGATGTTGAGCATCTTTTCATACATCTGTTGGCCATTTGTAGCAGTTATTTTTTTGCAGGGAGGGGAATGTCTATTCAAACATGGGCTATTTGTTTTTGCCTTTTCACTTTGTTGTTTACTTTGTTTTCTACTATTTAAATCTCATGTTCATCTTTTTCTTTAGCAGAATATTTTCATAAGTCACATGCTGGTTTCACAAAGTAAGTGTTTATCTTTTAATTGGGGCAGGTCTATACTCAACTGGTCATTGACCCAAATTAGTGTATAAGGAGTTCCCTTGGATTCCCTCACTGTGTCTGAATACTATTGGACTTAATGACTCAGAAGTTTTGCAGGACACCTGGGTTGATGTATATTTATGTCACCAAATTAGTGATACTGAAGCCTGAGTGGGGAAGAATTTGGAGTTTTGGGCCTGTCTTTTCAGGGAAAATTTGTCTCTGCACACTTCCTCTTCACCATGTGATGAATTGCTATTCCTTGATTTAAAATTTTGTGTCTAGGGATTTCCCTGGCGGTCCAGCGTTTAAGACTTGTGCTTCCAATGCAGGGGATGCGTGTTCAATCCTTGGTTGGGGAACTAAGATCCCACATGTCGTGCAGCACAGCCAAAAAAAAAAAATGTATTTTTCTCTGCTCTGCCTAAATTCTACTCCAGTTACATAATGTGGCTGAGTCAGGGTTTTTTCTTAGTGTTACTGTCAATTACTGCTAAGGTGGAAGCCAGGAGAAGGAAAGTCACAGCACCGTTAGGTTTTCTGTTAGACTTGACCTTGTGGTGCACTTGCAGCTGATTCCAAGTGGTGTGGATCTACAGTAATGAATTTGGTCAAAGTGCCTGTTCCACATTTGTCTCCATTTTTACTCAACTTCCAGCCCACATCTTCCAAATCAGGAGGTTCTGTTCGGCTTCTACTAGGCAGGGACTCCTCTAATTATTCACACACTATGAAATGATATTTTGAGGCTTTTCAGAGCCTTTGATTAATCTTGTTCCATTTTTAAAGTGAATTTTAAAAAATTTATTTATTTTTAATTAATTTATTTATTTTTGACTGCATTAGGTCTTCATTGCTGTGCACAGGCTTTCTCTAGTTGTGGTGAGTGGACTTCTCATTGTGGTGGCTTCTCTTGTTGCGGAGCAGGGCTCTAGGCACACGGGCTTCAGTAGTTGTGGCACGTGGGCTCAGTAGTTGTGGCTCGAGGGCTCTAGAGCACAGGCTCAGTAGTTATGGTGCACGGGCTTAGTTGCTGTGTGTGTGTGTGTGTGTGTGTGTGTGTGTGTGTGTGTTTATTTAATCAAACTCCATTACATTAGAGTTAGTGGAAATTCCTAATTTTGGCAAAGTTTCTCTGTAAACTTTAGTTTTCTGAAGAGTTGTGTATTTTATTTTTTAAAAAAAATGTATTTGGGTACTTTAGAGCACATTAGGAGAGGCTGTGAGAGCAGCTGCTGGTCATATATCATTTTTTAAAGCCACCCTTTTTTTGTGTGTGTGCCAAGGGCATATGAGAGGAAAAGCATTCTCTTTCTTTGATCAAAAAAAAAGTTAAACTTGTAAACACTCATTGACGAGAAACAATCTTTTATTATTTCCTTGACAGAACCCCTTTTCTTTAGTTTATGTTAAAATATTTTCTTTATTTTTGTGAAAATATATTTCATGCAGAAGATTAAAATATAAGCAATAATTTCATTCATATATAGTGTCATGATTCTTCATGATTGCAAAGTCACTTATAGAAAAGAAAATGAATATAACAAAGTAAAATATTTTGTTAAACATAAAAGCCATGCCTTCTAATCAGTCTATCCCAAATATCTAGTTTGCTAGGTGTGACTCGTTTCTATAACACATTATTACCTTGAATTTTATCTTTAAATGTTTCCAAATGAGCAAGTAAAATTCGCTTAAGTTTTAATGCAGCAGGTAAACAGAAATCCTCCTGCTGATTGTTTTTATGATGAATTTTAAGATTGTAAAAATGAACATCTGAATATAATTTATTCTCTTTTTGGACATCTTAATAGCAAGAGTATATCTATCTATCGAATCATGTAACTGTATTTTCTTCAAGGGGAAGCAATTTATGAATACTGGTTTGCTGCCCTTTTCTTCAGGAAGGCTGCAAGAACATGGCGTCTGACTATAATTCTCTTTTAAGTACCCTGTGAGCATTTTCACAGCTATGACAGGTGCACATCCTGTTCTTCTTAATTTCCAGAAATGAGATCATCTATGTGAAATGTTAAAGGTGCTAGATATATTGAAGTGGCACTATGATGGCTTTATTAGAATACTGAACATTTTTTTAAAAACTATAGGTTCATTCTCAAGTCTCATTAGTTCTGGGGGTAAAAGTTATTCTCAAGGTTTGAGGGGTTACCTGAGTGTCTTTTCTAATCAGACACAGATACTTCTCTTATGTTTTCAGCTTACAAGAATTTTTTTCAAATCCTGTTTGAAAACTTTGTTTACTTCGTGAATCTTTTTCAAATGTCAGTCTTGGTTTTATTGATATTCTTAAAAAGGTTTTGGTGGTGTCTCTAGTAGTTCAAATTTCTCTTATCTTTATTACTTCCTTCACTCTCTTGCCCATGCCTCTGGTTCTTTTCCTAGCTTATTTATTTCAATACTCTACTCAATTACTTTCAATATTTACAGTTTTTAGCTATGCATACTTAATGTTATATATTTACCTGTAAGTACCACTTCAGTTTTGATATGTAGAACTTTCATTGTCATATATTCTAAATATTTTGTTTCTTTAACCCTCGAATTGTTTAGAAGTGACTTTTTTTTTTTTTTTTTTTTTTTTAATAACTGGTGATGAGAAAATCGTGATTAAATCTTGAGTAAAGGAGAGAAATATTTGACCAGGGAGTCTACTTTATTGTTTTTTTTTTTTTTTTTTTTTTTTGCAATACGCGGGCCTCTCACTGTTGTGGCCTTTCCCGTTGCGGAGCACAGGCTCTGGACGCGAAGGCTCAGCGGCCATGGCTCACAGGCCCAGCCACTCCGCGGCATGTGGGATCTTCCCGGACCGGGGCACGAACCCGTGTACCCTGCATTGTCAGGCGGACTCTCAACCACTGTGCCACCAGGGAAGCCCTAGAAGTGACTTTTAAACCCACTAAACATGTTTTCCTATATTTAGATAATTTATTTCTCATTTAATGTTACATGTTCAGACTACCATTTGTATGATATTGATTCTTTGATATTTCCCCAAAATTCACTTAAATGCAGTACATTGCTTTTCCTTTTTTTTAAACAATGTTTAATGTTTACTGGGAAAGATAGTATGTTTTCTGTCATACCTTAGATCAAGTTTGTTTATGCTGTTGCTCAAAATCTCTATATCTTTAATTAAATCTTGTTTGTTTGATTGTTTTTTATAGAAATGAGTTAAATATCTTCCACTTTTATTATGGATTTGTCAACTTGTACTTCTAATTCTGTCATTACACACACTAAATGGTATTAGATGCATATGGGTTCATACTATTATTTTCTTTTGTTGGATTTTATTTTTATTATCATGTGGTAAAACTATCACTATTAATACTTTTTAACTCAAATTTTATACATGTTAGTGTTAATGTTTTTGTGCCGTCTTTTTGGTTAGTATTTGCATAACATAGCATTTTTTTTGCCATCCTTAATTTTAATCTTCCTGTGACAGTTTATTTTGGTATTTCTCTTTATAGCAACAGATTTCTGGCTTTTAAAAAAGTTGAATCAATCTTTGTTTCCAATAAACATTTATTTTCAATATGGTTATATTTTGAATTATACTCTAACATTTTTCTTTGATTTTCATCCCCTTATTCTTTTTTATTCTCCATTCTTGCCTTTGCTTAGATTGCAAATGTTCTATGTGAACTCCTTTCCCTTTATTTGCTGGTATAGAAGCAATACGTTGTTTTATTATTACCTGTCCACTTGTCAGTTATAATGTACACTACGTACTACTTCTCTATCCCATCCCCGTCCTACCAAAGGTAGTTACTATCCTGAATGTTATCATTTTTTTTGTTTCATTGTATGTGTATGTATGCTTAAACTTGTATCATTTTATACATTTGGGTTTTTATACATTTTAAAAGGTATAATAGTATATAAAATGTTGCATTATCACTCAACATTATATTACTAAAGATCATCCACTTTGTTGCATGTACCTCTAGAATATTATTACATGAATATACTATAATGTATCTATTCTTCAGTCACTAAGTATTTGAATATTTCATTTTTCATTTTACTTTTTTTACATGTAACAGTGCTGCTATTAACATTCTTATAAATGTGTGCCAGTTTTCATGTTATTGCTCTTTTGTAGAGTATGTGAATATTCATCTTTAGAAAACTGCCTAATTGTTTTTCTAAGTAGTTGTACCAATTTATACTCTCAACAGCGATATATAAGTGATCCTGTTGATTCAACACTGGATCCTCGTCAATACTTCTGACTTTTTGCTAATCAAAATGGGTACATACTGTTAATCACATTGTGGTCTTGATTTATAGACCCTTACTTGTGAAGTTAAACATATATTTATTCCTCACAAATGTCTCTCTTTTACAAAATATTGGTTTGTGATTTGGTATGTTTCCTATCCTTTTATTTTCTTTCGAATTTATAAGAATTCTTGATGCATTCTCAAATAATCCTTTGCCAGCTATTTGTGCTGTAATACCTTCTCTGTTTCTAGATTGTCTTTTAATGGACAGAAGTTCATCCTTTTAATATAGTCAAATTTATCAAACTATTTAATTCTGGTGTTAATCATGGCTTGTTTTAGAAAGCCTCCCTTATCCTCAAGGTTAGAAAGATATTCACCATCCAGTAGAAGTTTATTTTCCTATATAGTGAGGCATAGCCATATGATTTAGTGTTTGGGAAAATAGATAACAAATGTTTTCAGCTCCATTTAAAAAATATTCTCTTTCCTTACTGATCTGCTAACTCATTTTAACAAAGTACTTGCATGAATTTAAACATGTTTGATGAGGGTACCTGAAGATCTCTCCTACCTTTAGTGAATAGTGTGCCACATTCCCAAACACTGGCTTTATAATGAGAGACTGCCATTGATCCCATCTCATGTGGAACATGCTTAGTCTTCAACACACTTCAGTAGCCAAACTCCTGGCAGCTACTACATGCTCCAGAGACCAGCAGATTTCAGCTCCACTCACGGCCTTTTATTCTTGTTATATTTCTGGTTTCTATCCATTGCTAAATATTTAAAGCACAATTGGTGCACTAGGTAATAAAGTTACTAACTCGTTTTAACCAGACTTAACTAATAATTTTTTTATATTATAGAAACTAGGCTGTGAGATCTTAAAAAGCAGGCACTTTGTATTTAACCTCATATAATCCTCAACAAAAAATATATGTCTTGGCGTATATTAAATCCTCAACAAATGTTTGTTGAATAAATGAAACGAGTGACTGTATGATCATTTGTGACCATAGAAAACCTGGACGAAAAAAAATACGTATATGTGTAACAGCACATGTCACCTCTTTAGTTTCTGCTTTACTGAGATGTTTAAAATTTTTGTTTCTAGTGATTGAGTGGTTAAGCAATAAACAGTACATGTAGTTATCTGTTTGCTACTGTCATCACGACATCATTATGTTGTTGCTAGGAATTTGGGGTTTTATCTTGTGCTTGAGCAAAATATGCATGCAAATAACCCCAGCATATTTGTAAAACAATATTAAATTAAACTGCTTCTATAATGATTTAAAACTAGTTAGCACTCCATTGCAAAACACCTATGTAAGCAAACCCTTTTTATAAGGACTTAGTAATCACAAGGTAAAACAAAAACCCAATTATCACTGAAATTTTAACAGTGTGAGAATAATCTGTTTGCCTTATTCCTTTGTATGATCCAACACTATACAGGACCAGAATATTCTTTGTCCAGTGTTTTATACATTATCCATTTAGCAAACCAGCTATTCCTATTTATCAAATTCCTAACTGCACTGGCAGAGTTAAGATAAATGTTCTTTCTAGAAATTTATGAAGTTCAGTGTCTAGAGCCTTTCTAATAAAGATACTAATTAGTGTATCTCTCTGACTGTTCTTCCCCACTCTCTTCTATTTTATTTCAAATCACCAACAAATGTCTTAATGGACTTCTGTAGTAAACAAATTGTCACCATTAATATCACACCTCTGGATAATTTTCAAAGCTTCAGGAGAAATTTAACATGAGCCAGAATGGGTGTATTGAAGGCAATATATAAAAAATTATTGGCATTAATTTATTTCAGACCTACATGTTTAAGTCATACTGATTTATTTTGTTCAAAGTAGCACAGAAATCATGGTACTTATCCCATTTTATTGGAGTATACTTGATAACTATGTAAAATGTACTCTGTGAAGAACTAAGCTTAAAGAAATATTATCATATTTGTATGGGTAATGCCAATATCCTCCCTGAAACAGGGAGAGTTTTGTGCTGTCTTGGACTATGTCTAATTAATGCCTCGATTCAAACATTTTAATCAAGAGTCATATTGCATACTCATTTACCAGGCAGCAACTGACATGCTTCCAAGATGCTCAAATTCTATTTTGATATGCAAGTAAGCAACTTTATGGTTGATTCCATCAATATTAAATTAGTTCAATGTCCCTATCTTCTTCTATTCTTAATTAATTCAATTAATTAAATTCAATGTCCCTGCCTTCTTTCCTAAATAAGTTGTCAAGCATTAAATTTTTTCAGGTCAAGCATATAATAATTGGCTTAACTTTATGCTTGGGAAGAGTGTTTGGTTAGATTGCTGGACCCTAACCTAAATCTTTGAGGTTATTTGAAGTTATGAGTGGATATTGAGCTAAACCCTAAAAGTGTGGATTGGACATAAGACTGCAAATTCCATGAGGAGAGGGGGATGTATATGAGTTCTTTCTGGAGTTTATCCTCCTTGCTGAAAATCCTCAAACAGCTTATAAAAGGAGGCAGAACCATTGTCACCAACTTCAAGAATTGCTCAGTATTGAAAATAATTTTTAAAACAAATTTAAACCACGTATAAGTACTATTGTAAATACATCTATAATGTCATTTTATCTTCTCAATAATTCTATGAAATGGGTTATTATCCCTATATTGTAGATAATGTAATAAGGAAAAGAAAGTAAGTAGTAAGCATTTGATAGCTCTGATAGGAACTAATCATTTGGTTGGTGATCCTTGAACAAAAGCTTTGAGGTAATCAGGACCTAGTCAAAGATTTAATCATCTGTGGCACATCTTACCGTTGCCCCATCTTATTTCTGTGTTACAAGTCTCACTGCAAACAACCCCCTCACCAGAGAGACTAGTCAGGATAGTGTGGTTTGATCATTGAAGTCAATCTTATAGGAATACATACATTCAGTATCAACTGATGGTGAATTTTTTTTATTCACAAAAGCCTGAGTTCTCTTCATACAAATTTGATGAGTTCTGTTGGTATTTACCACACCTAGCAATCAGATATAGCAACCAACCAATCACATAACTTCTGAATCAAGGAAAAATGTGTTGTCTGCTTTTACATGGCTGGAAAATGGTCATATCTCTTAAGCCTAGAAGTTTATAATTCAACAACTGACCACATGAGAAGCACTGGGGACACACAACAAGCAAAGAAATGATTCTTGCCATCGAAGAATTCACAATCCAGTGTGGAAGGCACACATGCCAACAATTCATTACAACACACAAGTGATTATGTGATAAGTATATGCATAAGATATTGACATCATGTTGACATAATATAATAGAGAAAATAACTCATTGAGGGGGATCGTGAAAAAAGAAAGGCTGCATAGGGAAAGTGATATCTGAGCATGGCTTTGAGAGATAAGGTGTTTACCATGAAGAAGAGAATAAAAAAAAAAACAGTAAGAGACCATCATTGTTCAAATGTACACAACAGGATATTGCATGTCTTTGGCTTTTTGCAGAAAAATTATTTACCTGTAGTCTTAAGAATTGGGTCACACTACTTCATAAATAGTATAAGTAAAAACATTGTGCATTATTAGAGGGAAAGCAATCCAATTTGATGTGTTTTTTGAAGGGAGAATCTTTTGCCTGGCACTGTGCTACAGATTATGAGTGATATGTAATACTAAATTCTCAATAGGTCAGAAATGTCTCTTATTGACAACTTCCAGGACTTTTGTCAGTATAGTATTTCATTGTCACTGTCATTGCATTGCTCATAATAGTATATTTTATACATTGTGCTGAATTTGGATTGTAAGGATTGTTATTTGTGGTACCTGTAGATTGACAGATAATCACCTATAGTTGTATATTATGCATCATTTGTATCTGGCACACCTTTCCCATGACAGTCTTTAGCCACTGATAGAAGTGTCTCCTTCCACAGCATAATACCCCTCACCAGTGATCCTGGAAATAGTTGCTAAATGGAAATGCAGAGTCATGCCCTGATTCCAGCTAGCACTCTCAATACAAGGGTACTTTCATAAAGATGTAATTTGCGGGGTAGGTGCAGGGAATAAGAGCAATAAATGACACATCCTTTAATTTCCTAAATTCTAAATCAATTGAGACATAGGACAAGAGAGCCAGACAGACGACTATCAAAATATCAGCTATAATTTGATAAAGCGATACTAGAGAGCATGTGTTAGATTGCCTAGCAACAACTGACTTCCTATTAATGTGCCCTAGAAGGATCACAGGCACAGCTTAAATACCTCCAGACCACTCCCCACAGGTGTAGAGATTGGACCACTAACTTTACTACATGGGTTGAGAGCAGAGCAGGGTGTTCCTTCCCTGTAGTCAATCAGATCTCCCAAAGAGAAATATTAGAGCCAAAAAACATCCACTTCTTTCTCCTAAACTCACTAACCAGGTAAATCACTCCTCTTTCATTAGAGGGGCGGAAGTATTACAGTAATTAACGACCATCCACATGGAAACCTGAAGTCAAGTAAAAGTAGGTCCTCTCCACATGAACAAACAGAAAAAAACCATATGTGACACAAATAAAACAATAGATATTATATCAATGCTAACAAGCCTCACAAAACTCCTGTATTCATTGAGGGTACATGATTTCTAGAAACTTAAAGGCATTAAAGAGAAAAGACTAAACAGTAGAGTTTTTTCTGACTTGGAAACTAGAGTAGCTGTGCTGCCTATACTGGATCAATTTCAATTCCTAGCGGGTGCCTTTTAATTAATCACTCCATTTTGGTTTTCTCCATGATAACAATAACTCTTCTCCCACTGTGTTGCAAATTTTCTTATTCAACTTCACCCTGTTTTTTATTTTTCTTAAAGAAATACCTTTCTGAGTTCTTATTATATTTTAGGCATTAGAACCTACAAGAAGCCAAGCTGCCTCACATTTGCATTCAAAGAAATATCAATCAGGAATCTAAATACAAATAAAAAGCAATTAAAATTTTTACTGCAGCCTTTTAATAACTGTCAGTGGGAGATTTTATTCATAATATGGCCATACAAATAGCAGCTGTCTTTTCTCCTTCCCAGCTCCACTGCATATCTGGTGAACCTCTCCGGCTTTACTCTGCCTTTCCTCATTTTTATAAATTATAACTAAATTATAACTGGCTAGTTAAAGGGAATTCATTCTCCTAAGAAATTAGACGAAGATAAGGGATGATTATTTTTTCCTTATCACACATATAAAACTTATTTAGTCTCAATGATAATTCTGCAAGTTAAGGATTATTATTATTTCCAATTTGTAGCAGAGGAAACAGGAGATTGGAGAGGTTAAAAAAATTTCAATGTCTGCAGAACCAGTAAAAGTGGAAGAACTTAGGTTTGAAACTAGGTCTTTTTTAAAAAAATAAACCTTGGAAATGTGTTCAAAAAATGAAATAAATAAACAAAAAGAAGGATTTAAAATAAAGTTCCATTCACCTAAAATGTTTAAATATTAGAGGAGAATTGTATACACTCAAAATATTCCTTGCAGATAGAGCAAAAACTCAGCCTTATGAACTACCAAATACTTGAGTGAATATTCTCTTGAGGAATTTCTACCATCAAAGGACATTTTTTTTCCTTTTGGTGGTATTACTTTAAAGAGGTGGACTTTGTGGAATTTGTTTTGTGGTGTTGGGAGAGGCTCTCAGTTCAGGACAAATTCTTGTGTTAATTTTCTGAAATTAATAGACTAGTTTTTAAACAGTTTTAGATTTACAGAGAAATCAAACAGATAGTACAGAGAGTTTCCATATACTACAGTTCCCTTTTATTAACTTCTTATGTTAGTATGGTACATTTGTTAATATTAATGAACCAATGTTGATATATTATTAAGTCCATACTTTATTCAGATTTCTTCACTATTTTATTACTGTTATTTTTCTATTTCACAATCCCATTAAGGATACCACATGACATTTAAATGTCGTATCTCCTTAGGCTCCTCTTAGCTGTGACAGTTAATCAGACTTTCCTTGTTTTTGACAATCTTGAGAGTCTGGCGGAGTACTGGTCAGGAATATTGTAGGAGGCTCCTCTATTGGAATTTGTCTGATGCTTTCCCTATGATTATGAGTTTTAGGGAGGAAGACCACATGGTTAAAGTGCCATTCTCATCACATCGTATCAAGAATACGGACTATCAAAATGACAGATAACATTTGATGTTAACCTTGACTACCTGGCTGAGGTAGTGTTTGTTAGGTTTCTCCACTGTGAAGTTACCCTCCCCCCTTTCCATAATGTTCTCTTTGGAAGGAAGTCACAATGTGTAGCTCACATTTAAGGAGTAGGGTGTTTTGCTCCATCTCCTTGAGGGCAGAGTATCTACATAAACTATTGGAATTATTCTGCATGGGGGATTTGTCTGTTCTGTCACTGATACATATTTTTGCCCATTATTCAGTAGAGTTGTTTGTTTTCTTATTATTGAGTTTTGAGTGTTCTTTGTTTATTTTAGATACAAGCCCTTTATCAGATATGTGTTTTGCAAATGTTTTCTCCCAGGCTGTGGATTGAGTTTTCATTCTCTTAGCGGTGTTCTTTGCAGAGCACATTTTGAATCTTGATAAAGTCTAATTGGTCAGTTATTTCTTTAATGGCTCATGTTGTGAGTATTCTATCTAAAAACTCACCACTAAACCCAAGATCACATAGATATTTTTCTATGTTTTCTTCTAGAAATATCATAGGTTTTTCCTTTTTCATATAGGCCTAAGATCCATTTTAAGTTCATTTTTATGTAAGGTAAGAGATCTACATCTAGGTTTTGTGTTTGTTTGTTTGTTTGTGGTACGCGAGGCTCTGCTGTGGCCTCTCGCATTATGGAGCACAGGCTCCGGACGCGCAGGCTCAGTGGCCATGGCTCACTGGCCTAGCCGCTCAGCGGCATGTGGGATCTTCCCTGACCGGGGCATGAACCCGTGTCCCCTGCATCGGCAGGCAGACTCTCAACCACTGCACCACCAGGGAAGCCTGTGTTTGTTTTTGCATATGAGTGTCTAATTGTTTTACCACCATTTATTGAAAAGACTATCCTTTCTCCATGGAATTGCTTTTCCATTTTGTCAAAGATCAGTTAACTATATTTGTATGAATCTATTTCTGGGCTCTTTCTTCTGTTCCATTGATCTATGTACCTATTCTTTCATCCAATATCATGCTGTCTTAATTACTGTAACCTTATAGTAAGTCTTGTAATCACATAGTGTGAGTCCTCTAACTCTGTTCTTCTTTAATATTGTGTTGGCTATTCTAGGTCCTTTGTCTTACCATTTAAGCTATAGAATCAGTTTGTCAATAATTTAAAAATATTTTGCTGGGATTTTAAATCATATTGTGTTGACTCTAAAGATCAAATTGAGGAGAATTTACATTTTAAGAATACTGAGTTTTCCAATCCACGAACATAGAATATTTCTCCATTAATTAGAGCTTCTTTGATTATTTAAATCAATGTTTTGTAGTTTTCTGCATATAGTTCTTGTACACATTTTGCTAGATAAATACCTAATTATTTCATTTTGAGGGGGATGCTATTATATATCATGCTGTTTTGTTAAATTTAAATTTCCAGTTTTTCATTGCTGGCATATAAGAAAGCAATTGACTTTAGTATATTAACCTTGTATCCTGCAACCTTGTTTTACGCAGTAGTTCCAGAAATTTTTGGTCCTTTTTGGGGGGGGGATTTTCTACATAGTCAATTATGTTGTCTATGAATAGAGGTAGTTTTATTTCTTCCTTTCCAATCTGTATACATTTCATGTCCTTATTTGTCTTTTTGCACTAGCTAGGACTTTCATTATGATGCTGAATAGAGGTGGTGAGAAAAGACAATTTGCCTTGTTCTTGACCTTAGGGAAAAAGCGTACAGTTTCTCATGATTAATGATGGTAATATGTTTAAGCTTTCTGTAAGTATCACTATAAAATTGAGAAATTTCCCCTCTATTCCTAGTTTGCTGAGAGTTATTACTATAAATCGGTGGTGAATTTTTCAAATGCTTTTTCTGCATTAATTACTGTGATCATATGATTCTCCTTCTTTAGTCTGTTAATGTGGTAGATTACATTCAGTGGTTAACTGATTTTTTTTTTAAGATTGCAATACATTTATTTAAGTTAAAAAGTATTTTAATATCAAAAGAATACTGGTACAAAATTAGAATTGGTTTTCTCTCTGTTAAAAGGACAAAGTTTTCTTGGACTTTTGGCCTGGTTTTGATAACATTGCAAAAGTTTCTTTACCTTTAAGGTAATCAGCCTGAACAGCAAAAGTTTTGGTGTCTCACCAAAATAATTTACTGTGCTTCATACTATTTTTTATCAGAAGTCTTTGATTACTTAAGAAAACCCAGTCTTCTCAATATATCTTTTTTTAAGTTCAAAGATCTTTATTTTGGTAGAAAAAATATATTTTACATCTTTATTGGAAGATAATTGCTTTACAATGGTGTGTTGGTTTCTGCTTTATAACAAAGTGAATCAGTTATTTCGCTTTGTCACAGCTCACCCTTCCCCCTCCCCATATCCTCAAGTCCATTCTCTAGTAGGTCTGTGTCTTTATACCTATCTCACCCCAAGGTTCTTCATGACATTTTTTTTCTTAAATTCTGTTTATATGTGTTAGCATACGGTATTTTTCTCTCTCTTTCTGACTTACTTCACACTGTATGACAGACTCTAGGTCTATCCACCTCATTACAAATAGCTCAATTTCGTTTTTCACCATTTGATATTATGTGGAGCTGGGAGGTCTCTTGTGGACCAGTGTCCTGAAGTTGGCCCTCTCACCTCAGAGGCACAGCACTGACTCCTGACTGTAGCACCAAGAGCCTTTCATCCACATGGCTCAGAATAAAAGGGAGAAAAAGTAGAAAGAAGTAATTAGTAGAAGTAGAAAGAAAGAAAGGAGGAATGAAAGAAAGAAAGGAGGGAGGGAGGAAAGAAGGAAGGAACGAGGGAAGGAAGGAAGGAAAAAAGAAAGAAAGAAAGAAGTTAAATAAAATAATATAAGGTAAAATATAATAAAGTTATTAAAATAAAAAATAATTATTAAGAAACAAAAATAATAATTAAAAAAAGGGACGGATAGAACCCTAGGACAAATGGTGGAAACAAAACTATACAGACAAAATCTCACACAGAAGCATACACATACACACTCACAAAAATAGGAAATGGGGAAAAAATCATAAATCTTGCTCTCAAAGTCCACCTCCGCAATTTGGGATGATTCGTTGTCTATTCGGGGATTCCACAGATGCAGGGTACATCAAGTTGATTGTGGAGCTTTAATCCGCTGCTTCTGAGGCTGCTGGGAGAGATTTGCTCTCTCTTCTTTGTTCTCACAGCTCCCAGGGGCTCAGCTTTGGATTTGGCCCTGCCTCTGCGTGTATGTCACCAGAGGGCATCTGTTCTTCGCTCATACAGTTTGGGGTTAAAGGAGCCGCTGATTCGGGGGCTCTGGCTCACTCAGGCAGGGGGGAGGGAGGGGTACAGATGCGGGGCGAGCCTGCGGTGGCAGAGGCCAGCGTGACGTTGCACCAGCCTGAGGCGCGCCGTGTGTTCTCTCGGGGAAGTTGTCCCTGGATCACAGGACCCTGGCAGTGGCGGGCTGCACAGGCTCCCTGGAAGGGTGGTGTGGATAGTGACCTGTGCTCGCACACAGGCTTTTTGGTGGCAGCAGCAGCAGCCTTAGCGTCTCATGCCCGTCTCTGGGGTCCGCGCTTTTAGCCGCGGGTCGCATCCGTCTCTGGAGCTCCTTTAAGCAACGCTCTTAATCCCCTCTCCCAGGTACGGGGGCAGGTTGTTGCCTTTTGGGAGGTCTGAGGTCTTCTGCCAGCTTTCAGTAGGTGTTCTGTAGGAGTTGTTCCACGTGTAGATGTATTTCTGGTGTATCTGTGGGGAGGAAGGTGATCTCCGCGACTTACTCTTCCACCATCTTCCCTCAGCCTCAGTTAACTGATTTTAATGTTGGACCAGCCTCACAGAACAGTCACGGTGTATTTTTTAAGGCATTGTTGGATTCATTTTGCTAAGGTTTTCTTAAGGATTTTTACATCTATGTTCATGCGAGATACTGATCTGTCATTTTTCTTCTTGTAATCTCTTTGCCTGATTTTGGTATTAGAGTAATGCTGGCCTAATAGAATGAGTTAGGAAATATTCATTCTGCTTCTATTTTTTGTAAGAGATTGTGGAGAATTGGTATTATTTCTTCCTTAAAAGTTTGGTAGAATTAAATGGTGAAATCATCTGGGATGGCGTGTTAAGGCCATTAATATATTTTTTTAAGGCCATTAATATTTAAAGTAGTTATTGATATATTTGGATGAATATCATCCATGTTTGTAACTGTTTTCTAACTATTGTCAGAGGCTTCTTTTTTTAATCTTCTTTGGTTTTTACTAAGCGTTTTATATTTTCCATTTTATATCCTCCCTTAGTGTATCAATTATTCTTCTTTTGAAAATATTTTAGTAATTGCAATTTATACTAATCTAAGTCCACTTTAAATAAAATGTCTTGTGTAGTGCAGATATCTTATAACAAAGTATTCCCAATTCCTCTCTCCTGGCTTTTATGATATTGCTGCCATTCACTCATTTATTCATATGCTATAATCACTCAGTATACTGTGAATATTATTACTTTAAACAGTTATCTTTTAGATAAGTTAAGAATATGAAAAAAGTAGATTTTATTTCACCTCTATTTTCTCCTTCTCTGATGCTCTTCCTTTCTTATGTAGATCTGAGTTTTATGACCTAAAACATTTTTCTTCTTCCTGGAGATTTTCTTTAAACATTCCTTGGAGGGCAGGTCTCTTGGCAGTGAATTCCTTGTTGGGGGGGAATGAGAGGGTCTGAAAAAGGCTTTTTTTCTCCTTCATATTTGAAGGATAATTTTACTGGATTGTGTGTTGTTGTTTTTTTTTCTTTTAACACTTTACATATCTCATGCCACTCTTCTTGCTTTTTATGATTCTTGATGAGAAGTCCACTGTAATTGTTATTCTTTTCTTTCTACAGACAAGGTGTCCCCACTCTTGGCTTTTTTCAAGATATTTCTTTGTCTTTGTTTTTCTGCAGTTTAAATAGTATATTCCTAGGTATAGTTTTGTAATGTTTATCCCATTTGGTATTCTCTGAGCTTCCTGGATCTATGGTTTGATGTCTATCATTAATTTTGGAAATTTCTCAGACATCATTACTTTAAACATTTCTTCTCTATTTTTCCTTTCTTCTCCTTCTGGTATTCCAATTATTTCCTTTGAAGTTGTTCCAAAGTCCTTGGATGTTCTGGTGGGGGAGGTTTCCCTTTTTTATTTTTTCATTTCAACTTGGGACGTTTCTATTGATCTATTGTCAAGCTCACTAAGTTTTTCCTTGGCTATGTCTGGTCTATTGATAAACCCAACAGAAGCTTTCTTCATAACTGTTACAGAGTGTTTTACGTCTATAATTTCCTTTTGATTTTTTCTTAGAAATTTTCCTCTGTGATTACATTACCCATTTCTTGAATGTTTAATTTTTTCATTAGAGCCCTTAGCATGTTAATCATAGTTATTTGAAATTTCATATCTGATCATTCAAAATCTGTGTCATACCTGAGTCTGATTCTGATGCTTGCTTGTTTTTCTTGTTAAAAACCAGACAGGATGCATGGGGTAACAGGAACTGAGATAAATAGGCCTATAGGGTGAGGACATATATTAAATTTTCTAAGAATTGCCCTGTGTTTAATGTTTTTTGTAACTATAGGTATAGATACTGAAGGCATCAAATTCTTGTAGCATCTTCCTTTTTTTTCCTTTTTTGGCCATGCCATGCAACTTGTGGGATCTTAATTCCCCAACTAGGGATTGAACCCCAGGCCCCTGGCTCTGAGAGCACAGAGTCCCAATCACTGGGCCTCCAAGAACTTCCCTATAGTGTCTTTCTTTTTGTATCCTTGAGTTTGGGTTCCATAACTACTCCTTCTCAGAGAGATTCTGTGTCTTGTAGCTCTTTCAGCTGTAATCCACTGTTAGCATACTACAGACCTGTTAGTGTCATTGTAATATATAGGGGAAGCAGAGCTCTTGAAACCGTGTACAAGCCCCTGTGTCCTTGCCTTTTGAAGTATAATGCTGACTCAAGAGTTAACGATTGAGAAATGTGAAGATACAGAAACAAAGAATAGCTGTTGGGCTGGGGAACCGCTAACAATTTAGACTATAATTCTGCCACATCACAGAATCACTGAATTTCCAGTTCCCTGAAAGCTATAGATAAAGGCCTGACACACATTCCTAAGTTGTTTGTACAGGAAGCAGACCCCCACCAGATGAAAACCACTGACCACAAGCACATACACCCTAGACTGGTTGAAACCAGAAGGATGATGATGCTTGAAACTTCACCTTGCTGCCAACCAATCCGAGAACTGTCCACAAGCTGATTACACCCTGCTCCTTGAACACTATAAAACTCTCCACTACCCTCTCCAGGGTGGGTCACACAGTCTTGAGGGCATTAGCCCACTGTGCCCCTTTTGCCTGGCAAAGCAATAAAAGGTACTCTTTTCTACTTCACCCGAAACTCTGTCTCCGCATTTCTATTCAGCACCGGTGAACAGAGGCATTTTTGGCAACACTTTCTACAATCTCCTGATTAAATATCAGTCCTCTAGTGGACTTATGTCTTTGGCCTATGACCTTCACAATTGTTTCTGAAGGTTAGAGGGGGCTGGAGTGGGAGAAATGTCATTCTCTCAGGCGGCATAAGGCTCTAGTAAAGTCTTTCCCCCTGGAGAATGGGACTTTCTTATGCAGAATGCTCTGGGCATACTTCAAAATGGTTACTTTCCCCCTACTTCTGCCACAGACATGAAGGGATTTTTCTTGGCTCTTTAATATGAGAAAGTAGTAGGATTTTTGCCTGTAAACCTCATGGAAGTGTGAGGGTCCTGCTAAGACCATGGACCCCGGTTGTTTCTCACTTTCATGCCCATCAACCTTCAGCTTCCAACAACTCATTAGAATTACCATTCAAGTGTTCTTACCAATTTATGTCTCTGGCAGTTTCTACTCCAGAAATCCAGGTTCTCTGGATTGCCTGTCTATTCATTATTTATGGAGTGGTTGTCCTCCAAACTAAGTTTTTTTCTGGGTCTCTTTGATTTTCAGTTTGTCCATCTTTTCTCTTGTTGTAAAGATGGGAGTGATGAATGGCAAGCTCTTTGCCTGTCAGAGCTCACTCCATAATGGATTTTGTTACTCTAGGCCAGGTTGCTGATATGATTGTTAAGAGTATGTCTCATAAACCAAATAAGAGAATTTTATTTGTGTTTATAGCAATTATTTCTGGGTTTGTTTATAATTGAATAAGTATGATTCATTTTTTTCCAGCTTGTGGACATGTCTGAAAGGAACTTATCAGAGTTCTGTCAATATTTGATAAATTTATTACTTAGGAAAGAAGTATAGGAGTCTTCTGTTTATTAAGTTTCCAAAACAAGCAACTGTGGGATGATTATTATGGCCATTATGTTTGAGAAAATATAATTTTGATGGGACTTATTCTTGACAGGAGTTTTTTATCCCATGATAGTACTGATCTGTTTGTTTTGATGTCTGTCTTTTAAGGGAACTGAACTGTCTCTATCTCAGATGTTTAGCTCCAAGTCTTGTTTGCTAAACCTCGGAGACTGGACTTTTAGATCTAGCCTCAGACTATTAGAGTTAAAAGAAATTGTAGTGACTAGCTTAAAAGTAATGTGATTTACCCAAAGTCACAAACTAATTTAGAGACAGTATTGGAACGGGAACTCAGGTCTACTGTCATGCAGCTCACGAATGAATGAATGAATGAATGAATAAATAAATAAATAAACTCAGCAAACATTTACTGCTGCTACCAACCCCTGGTAATTCCCATTTCAGTCTCTGTTTCTATGAGTTTAACTTGTTTAGATTCCACATGTAAGTGATATCATACAGTATTTACCTTTGTCTGCTTTGTTTTATGCTGAGAGTGTTTTTTTCATTATGGATGGATGTTGGATTTTGTCAAATTCTTTTTCTATGTCTCTTGAGATGATCATATGTTTGTTTGTTCTTCTTTTTTAGTTTGTTAACACGGTGAATTACATTGATTGATTTTGTTATATCATCTCTGCATTCCTGGGATAAACTTCACTTGGTCATGGTCTATTATCATTTTATATATTGTTGGATCCAATTTGCTAAAATTTATTTACATCTTTTTTTTGCATCAATTTTCATGAGATATATTGGTCTGTAGTTACCTTATCTTGGAATGTTTTTGTCTACTTGTGCTATTAGGCTAATGCTGGCTTCATCAAATGAGTGGGAAGTATCCCTCTTCTGCAGTGTTTTGGAAGAGTATGTGTAGAAATCACATTATTTATTCCATAAGTGTTTGGCAAAATTCACTAGTGAAGTCATATGGGCCTGGAGATTTTTTTGTGGAAAGATTTCCAAGTAAAAATGTATTACCTTTAATAGATAGATTGTATATTTCTTTTTGATGTGATCTTGGTAGTTCATAGCTTTCAAGGAATTTGTCCATTTCATCTAAGTTGTTGAATTTGTAGGCATAAATTTGTTCATAATATTCATTTACTGTCACTTTATTTTTTAAGAATATATAGTGATATAACATCTCTCATCCTAATATAGGTAAATTGTGTCCTTTTTTTTTTTCGTGATCAGTCTGGTTAGAGGTTTATAAATTTTATTAATCCTCTCAAAGAACTAGTTTTTGGGTTTTATTGCTTTTCTGTTTTTTATTTTATTGAATTCTCCTTTATGCTTTATTATTTCCACTTTCTGCTTATTTGGGACATAATTTGCTCTTCCTTTTAGGTTTTTCATGTGAAACAACTTTTTCTTCTCTAACATAGGCATTTAATACTATAAAATTCTCATTAATACTGCTTTAGCAGTATGCCACAAGTTTTCTGAATGCTTTAAATTTTTCTTTTTATCACTGGTTTAGAGTAGCTTGATTACGAAGTGACTTGATATAGAATTCTGCATGTTCTTGCACATGAGATTTGTTGAGCTTCTCCAGATTGATCATTTTCATAAACCTGGGAAAGTTATTGACCATTATTTATTCAAATATATTTTGTGTCACCACCATCTCCAATAAGGAGTCTAATTACATGTATATTAGGTTACTTGAAGTAATCCCACAGATCATAGCTGCTCTTTTAATTTTATTGGATTATTTTTCCTCCGTGTGTTTAATTTTCAATAGTTTTTATTGTTACATCTTCATAACATAATCTTACCTTCTGTAATGTCTAATTTATTGTGAATCCCATTCAGTATATTTTTCATCTTATATATTTTAGTTTTCATCTCCAGATGTTTCATGTGAGTCAACTTTTTGAGCACATGCAACATAGTTACAATAACTTTTAATATTTTATCTGCTAATTCTAACATCTGTGTCAATTCTGAGTCAGTTTTGATTGATTATTCTCCTTGTTATGGTATGCTTTCCTATTTCTTTGTATATCTGATAATCTTTGATTAGATGCTAGACATTGGTATTTTTACTTTTTTAGGTGCTGGATATGTTTGTATTCCTGTAAATATTCTTGAGCTTTATTTTGGGATGTTAAAATAATTGGAATCAGTTTGATCATTTTGAGTCTTTCTTTTATAAATTATTAGGAAGGATCAGAGCAGTGTTCAGTTTGGTGCCTATTATTCCTGTCTACTGACAGGAATACTCCACCCACTGCCACATGAATTATGTGTTTTTCCCATCTAGCTGGTGAGAATAGGCATTATTACTGGCCCTATATGAGCATGGGCCACTCTTTTCAAATCCTTATGGACTATATTTTCCCCCTGGCCTCAAGTGACTTTTTTCATACATATGTGCTTATCAATTTTCAGCCAAACACTATAGGGGTATTCTCTAAATATCTCTATGGTTCTCACTCTGTGCAACTCTCTCCTCTGTGGTACTCTGTCCTGTGAACTCTAGTTGCCTTGTTCTCCCTGGACTTTCAGCTCCATTTCCTTACATCAGGGATACCGAGGGTGCTTCACCTGGTTTATCCTGCTCTGCACAGAAGTCTGGAAACTCAGGCAGATAATCTGGGGCAAATCACAGTGCTCAGTTGATTCGTTTTTCCTTCTGTCTTGGATCACTTTCCTTCATTGTTTGATAGTCAGTGTTTTGAAACCTATTGTTTCATACATTTTGTCTATTTTGTTTATTTTTGTTTCAGGAGGGAGGATAAATCTGGTCCTTGTCATTCTATATTGGTCAGAAGTAGACCTCACCATTATTTGAATTTAACATAATCTGGACTAATATAGTATAGCGCTTTTTAAAAAAACATCTTCAGAGTCAGAAAGGCTTATGTTAGAATTCCAATTTCAACCCTAAACTTCTTTGTGACTTTGGGCAACTACTTAACCTAAGATAGTGTCAGAGTCGATGAACAGTACAAATAAATGGTTAAGAAGCTCTGAAGTCACCAGCATATCTGGTGAACCTCAGGCCTCACTATGCAGGGGGATACCCTTTACCTCATGATATGGAGATAATGTGAAAACACATGTTCTCAGCTGGACAGTTAATCCAGTGCTGAGAGAAAAAGAAAAAAAAAAGGTTTAATCATGCTCTCATGGTTTATTCTCCCAGGCTCTCCAATCAGTTAAGCCACTCTTCCTCTGGTGAGGAGAAAGGCCAGGAGCATTACTTTAGGGAAAGGGCTTCCTATAGAACAAGTGGAGTAAAGAATAAGTAACCACTCACTTCCAAAAAAAATCATTCAGTTCTTGGAAAGAATAGACAGGTAAGAATTGCCTAGTGTTCATGTTGAATTTGAGACCTCATTTCCTAAGGGTTCCAAGTTCAATAAGAAGAGGAGATTATGAAAAAAAAATCTTTAAACCATATTTATACCAACTGGAATCTTTTAAGTAATTGAAAGTAAGTTTTTCTGTGGAAGATCTACTCTCAGATAATGTCACAGCCCTCATGTGGTCTTCTTTATGGATGAAAATCTGTGCCATATACTTGAACTCCCAAAAATGAAACTATGAGAAAAGAAATTAGGGTATTGAGACAAATGCTCTTTCTGTGATTTACAAGAAATACCATTTCTTAAAAAGACATTGATTAGCGATCACTCTGCAGAAAACATCCTGTGTATTGAAGCATGTAATAAACTGTCAGGAAATAAATTGAACCAGTAACTAACCTTTTTAAAATTCCTCCTAAATTTATTTGATTTTTTCCATTGAAAAAGAAGGTGAAAGACAGTTATTTCTTAGCATGTTATTCTTGGTTTGGATGTAGGTCAAATATAAGCAGGAATTGTAATAAGAATGTGATATCTAGCATACATAAATATGTTTCACCTACAGTTTAGTAACTAGGATTGTCTTTCTATTCTCTTTCCAGTTTCTTTTATTAGAAGGGTAAAACCTTTCATTTTATTGGTCTTAAAAATAGGAATTAACACACCAATAAAAAGAAAGAATTTTATTCCCTGAAAATAAGACTAATAGGGTTTTTTTTCATCGTTAGACCAAACTAAGCCACAATGCCAGGTCTTTCAACGTGTTTTGTCTTCAGTCTTGAGTTCCATTTAACTTAGAAAATCAACATCAATAAAAATCTTAAGCAGCATAAGTGGATTAAATTCCTACCATATGCTATACCTTGTAATGTTATAAGATTCAGCTTCTCACTCAAAGATTTTCCAGTCTAGTTAAAAACCCCAAACTATCAAATGCCTTTAGACCCAGCGTTCTCTGAAAGTCTGAGAAAAGAGTGATGAGTACAAGTTCTGGTGAATATGAAGGCTTTGTGTAGGAAATGTCCTTAAGGAATAGGTAGGAATTAGATAAGTAAAGGATAGGAGGGAGGATATTCCTAGATTTGCGAACAACATGGAAGTAGAAATGAGATTTATGTAAGAGAAGAAGAATTCATGCAGAAATTTCATGATGAGGAATTGGTGGAAATAGGAGTGAGGACATAGGGTAGATCCCAAACATGGAAATCATGCAGAAGTACTCAAGATTGATGGATTGACAAATGCACCATTAATGAGTACTGTGCAGAAGAACAAAGTGCTCGTTTGCATTTTAGGGAATTAGAGGTTGCATGAGGAAAGGCAAGATACAGGAAGAGGCAACAGGCTGCTGTAGCCGTTTAGGCTTAAAATATAGAAGAAAATAGAATTACAAAGGAAAATAAACACATCCCTAATTATACCAGGAGATTTTAGCACAGATATTCCCCCCAGAAATTGATAAGATTACACAGACAAAACACAAATAAGGATACAAAATGTGTGAAAAACACAATTAACAAGCTTTATCTGGAGAAGATATATCTTCTCCCATTATTTAGATATTACACATTCACATAACACAGATATTGACCATGTATAGGCCACAAAGCAAGTCTAAAAATAGGATATAAAGCCCACTTTTGCTGAAGAATATGTGATAAAGTTAGAAATCAATAAAACAAGAGTAGCCTCCATGCATTAAGAAAATGAAAAACAAAAAATTCTACATAATTTGTGGTTCAAAGGAGAAGTAACTAGCTATCTCTTTTATACATGGTAGTGTATACATGTCAGTGGGAGCTCAGCTCAGTGCTCTATGATGACCTAGATGGGTGGGATGGGATGAGGGGGTGGGAGGGAGGTCCAAGAGGGAGGGGATATATGTATACATTTAGTTGATTCACTTCGTTGTACAGCAGAAATTAACACAACATTGTAAAGCAA
Organism: Neophocaena asiaeorientalis asiaeorientalis; assembly: GCF_003031525.2. Taxonomy (NCBI): domain Eukaryota; kingdom Metazoa; phylum Chordata; class Mammalia; order Artiodactyla; family Phocoenidae; genus Neophocaena; species Neophocaena asiaeorientalis. The sequence goes on along the minus strand of NW_020173710.1, from coordinate 79,452 downwards.
TTATACTCTAATAAGAAAAAAAAAAAGAAGTCACAAAAGAAGTAAGAAAACATTTGTAACTGAACAATAATGAAAACACTATATTTCAGATTGGAGATGAAGCTAAAATGGCACATGAAAGAAAATGTATATTCTTAAAATCTTCTTTTCCAATTTGGAATTTTAAGGATAATCATTACATTATAGCCAAATTAAGAAGGTGGAAAAAGTACAAAAGAGTCAACTCAAATAACTGGAAAAAGGAAATAATAAATACAAAATAGATAGAAGAAAAGAATTTAATCCAAAAATGGTAACAAAATGAGAGAATAAGCAAAATCAAAAGATGGTTCTCTGAAATGTTTAATAAAACCAACACACCTCTGTCAAGATTCAAACTCTCTAGGATAAGTTCCATGATGAGAGTGATTGCATGTGTTGTTTTTGGTGTTGTTGATCATGTTTTTACCACTGTATCCCTAGAACCTAATAAAGATCTTGGAACATCTTTTTTCTTGAATACTACATGTTAAGAGATGACATATTTGAATGATGAGCTGCCATCTAAATGGAAGGGTAACAGAATGATGTAAAAACAAAATAGCACTAATCTGAGAGCCAAGGCCTCCACACAAGTATAGGTTCAGCTGTGTAATGTTGGGAAACTAACTTATCTTTGCTGGACCTTAAAAACAGAAATAGAAAATAGAACGGTTTGAAATTCATTCACATCCCTTCTAGCTCTCAGACTCTAAATCTGAATCTGTAATTTACTTTTCTCAATTAGAAATTACAGATTTATTGACTTATCTGTTTGCTGTGCATTTTTAACAACTAAGCTTCACTGGGTAACCTTATCTGTTTTACTTCAATGTATATGCAAGACCTAAAGCTGTCCCTGGCACTTACCAGTGCCTAATAAATGTTTGTTGGCTGACTGAATAAACACTACAATGGGATAGATTTAAGACAGACTTTGAAGAGAGACCTATAGGTCATGAGCAGTAAGATATACATGTATACAGCTTGGGTGAAAAGTCCGGGGAGAGTTTATAGCTTTGGGGAGGCATCAGAAAAAAGGTGGGAGCTGAAGCTGTGAGGAAAGGAATCATTAAAGAAAACAAAATGTGGGCCTTTCAATTTTTTTAATGGTATACAATTTTCTGTTTAAAAGGTAATGCAGAGTCACTGTACAGAATTTTTAAAATAGAGAAATGTACAAAGAGGAAAACAACACATTTTAAAAATGTGTTTGAAAATGCCTGTGATTCACTAAAAACTCTAGTTATAACAACAACATATATCAACTGTCTCTACTGTGGAAGGTTGTGCGTGGGTGGTTGGCAAAGGATTGGGGGTTGTTATTAAGCAAGTAGAAAACATGGCCCCTGTCCTTAAAGAGCTCGCAATTAAATTGAAGGGACAAAAGAACCCCCATGAAATAATCAAGAATAATTCCAAAGTACTACATGATTAAGGACATAAATACAGAAAAATTAAAACTTGAATGTTGTGCTTAGAGCTAGAGGTAAAATCTGTAATCAGTGTGGGCTGGAGAATGGAGTTAGTCGGGTTTCACAATAGAGGTACGTATCTGCTTAGGACATGGCAGATCTAGGGGCAGGTGGTGAGGGTGCTGTATTAGTGAAGGGAGACAGGTAAATAGGAGGGAGAGAACGCCTGCTGTTTGAATGAGGGCAGTTAAAGGTCTCCTTTCCTTTGCAGTTTTACAGAGGCAGCTCTTGTATAAAGGAATGGTCTGGGAGCAGTAAGACCTGGGATCTAGTTTCATCTCTGTCACTAATTTTATGCGAGCTCCTAGAGAAGTGGTTTTAAGCTCTGTACCTTAGTAGGACTCAGATTTCTTCTAGCTCTGATATTAAAGGAAATATCCAAAAAAGCTGTCATTTAAATGACTGCTCACCCATTTTGTCTCTTTTGACTTTCAAAAATGCATGTCATTAATAAAGAATGTAGGTTGATTTGAGAGGAAGAGCATTTATTTAGGCAAAACATCACTTCCCCAACTTTGATCATTTTTCCAGACTTGAGAATATTTTAAACCCGAGGCAGACCCAAAGGCAGATTTGCATAATGATTGATATAGAAGCTATGTCACTTCCCACTAGGCTATTCAGCCTGTACCCAGAATGCGAGAAGGCTCTGAAACACAAATTTACGTAATGCAAAACTTTCCCTAAGAAGTACCAAATTGAATACTTAAGTAGTTGTAACCAGGGATATGTTCACTGTTTTATAAGTACTGTGTAATTTTCAGAATCCGCAAGCAATTTGCCTCCTGTGGAGAAATCCTCCTCACTGACTACTAGATTCTCCTGCCAAAGGCAGACAAAACCCTGAAGTTCTACAGTCAGTGCCTTCTCCTTTTTCCCCTGACAGTTCTAACAGTTCTTTTCTTTCTTTTTTCTTTTTCTTTCTCCCTTTCTCTCTCTCTCTCAATCTCCCTTCTTACCTCCCTCCCTCCCTCCCTCCCTTCCTTCCTTTCCTTTCTGTCTTTCCCCCCTCCCTCTCCCTTCCTCTATGTCTCTGTCTCTCTTTCTGAGTTCCTCTCATTTTTCATCTCTAAGGCAGCTTCACCCCCTCTCCCTTCCAATTATACATTAACATTAAATTTACCTTCATAACCTCTATTGGTAAAGGTTTTTCTGGGAATCTACATTCAGTCAGTTGAAGTCTTTCTTGTCGGCTTGAACTCCAGGAAAAGAATCAAAGGTGTGTTGCATATTAAAAAGAATAATGAAAATTCATGTCAACATGTCAGTAAAAAGCCCATGAAAGTAAGACCACACAGCACGTTGTTTATTAATATACCAGTTGAGTAAAAATGTGAAATCTGTCAGCTAGAGCAGCAGAAAATGAGAAGTCTCAGTTAGTATTCAGAAGAGTGAATTCTTCATTGAGTTAATTAATTCTTGTATTTCTTTCTGGAAATGCAGGAGTTAGAATTTTCACAATGGTTTTCGTTCTATTCTGCAGATCTGTAACACACCCCCTTATCCTGTTGTTTCAGAAATAACTTTGCTATTGTTTAAATGTCATCGGTGGATACCTCTTGATCTCATTTTCCCCTCCTCTTTATATAATTCTTTCTTCCACACAGCTCCAAACACAAACCTTCAGCATATATACCAATCAAAGTCTGTTTTCCTTTTTTTATTTTGAGCTGCCTGGAGATGGTATTACAAAGGACATAATTTTTATGCTTTAAAGAACAATAAGATTATTCAGGACCAAAGTAGAGGCATTTATTTTCTTATCTTCAGTTGATTTCAATCAAAAGAATTGTCAAATGTAAGGCTGAAGGAAAATGAACATATAGTACTTATGATGTCCTATTTCTTTCTCTAGTAACAATCATTTTTGGGGTTTTCAGGTCATAAAAAACAACTAAAGCAACCAACAAAACCACCATGATCACCCAATAAATCTCTAGGTAGTTGCATGTTTTTATTTCTTGAGATTTATTGACTCTAAATTCACTTTATCATCATTGAGTTCTATTGGGCTTAAGTGGGTAATTCTGGTGATTTAGGGCACTTGTTTGTTCACCTAGTAGCGATCAAATACTTGTAACATTAATTAATTAATACATTTTGATCAGTTTTAGATGCACCTGTGGGTCCTCCGTTCACAATGGGGGGGGGGAATATTTCTGCTCTGATTCTGTGCTCAGAAATGTAATTGACAAAGAATAAAAATCAGAAGAAAGGTTCAGACATGAAGGAGTCCTGAGTAAAATTGCAAAAGTTGTTTTGAACTTTGGCTGCCTCACTTGTAACTGCTCCAGAAAATCCATGACATACAGTTACTATAATTATAAACTATCGACAGCCATTAGAGAAGTTTATAATTTTTAATCATTCATTAAGAAAAACATAATTACTATACCCCTATTGTTAGACAAGCTTTGTATTAAACTGTTGGTATAAAATACAGGCTCTATCTGCAAGGTATTCATAGGGCTTTTATTTTTAATCTTTTAGTCATGTTCAAAAGCATCATAGTTGAGGTCCTGAAACTGAAAATAACAGGATATGAATGGATCTCCATTCTATCTTATTGTTTCTTATAAGCTAAATTCTGAATAGACAGGAATAAAACTTCCTCCAGATACTTGTAGTACAGAAGCCCAAATTCATTGGGTATAATCACTGTAGATGACATAGATAGTTTTATCCTCAGAGAAAGCAATTTGTCAAGCATCATTTTATGAGGTAAAACTATAAAAAATAAAGAAAAAGATAATTTTTATTCTTACTGCCATTATCTTATGTCAGGTACTCATCATTCCTCACTGATGCTAATTGAATATCTCTTAATAGGTCTTAACCCCTTAAATCCATCCTCTACACTACATACAGAGGGAGTTGTCTACAAATACAAATCATATCACTTCATTCCCTGAACAAAAAAATGTGGTTTGTTAACTATATCATTCAGATTAGATTCTGAAGACTGTATTTACATCCCTTAACCCACTAGTCTTGATGTACTTTTAAAAAAATCTCATCTCCAACTGCAGCCCTCTACACACTCAAGCCCCAGCCACACTGCCCTCAAAGTTTAGCAAGCATGCAATATATGCTCCTATCTCCATGGCTTTACTCATGGCTACTCGCAGTACCTGAAATACATTTCCCACCTAACAAAATTCATTTTATTCACTGCAGCTCCCCTCAGCTCCACATTATTAAACTCACGCCAATTCTCTCAGCTGAAATTAACTACACTTTTGTAAATACCACCCCCCAAGCACTTTGTTTAAACCCTTGTTATAGCATGTATCAATAGATCAGATAGGTGCAGATTGAAGCAGCATCCTGTATCTTCTTGAGTAAGTTGCAGGAGCTTGTGTCTTTCTAAGAATTGGTCCATTTCTAGTTTAGTTTTGTTTTTGTTACTTAAAATAGGAATTGTTGATGATCAGTCAGAGGTAGACACACAGCATAACACCACGGAGAGGTGCATGAAACTGAGAGAGATTTATTATACGCACAACTCCTAAAGGTGAGAGGCACAGTATGCCAAACAGGTGGCCATATGAGAAGAGCTCCAAGGGAGCAGGCTCAACCAAGCAGGTGGAGAGCCTAGAGAGAGTGCCCATGAGCAAGTGCCCTTATTGAGGGTCAGGGTGGAATACACAACTAAAGGATGTAGGAGAATGCCTTTGAATGCCAATATGTCATAGTCAGGGGAAGGCAAGACTGGTGACCGGAGACGGGGACCAGCCTTATCACACTGGTGCACCTTGCCGAGGCAAGGTGTTCATAGACTGTGAAGATGCTGAGGCATCAGGAAAATATGAATTTAAAAAATTGTACACTACCAGTGATTCCATGATGCCTCGTCATTAACAATACTAATTAAGCACTGATCCCTTTGGTTGTAGAGATGTTAAAGGTGAGTGGAACAGCTTGGCTAGGTGGCTGAAATTGGAACAGCCAGGGCAGGGGCCAGTCTCTGGGGGGCGCTGCTGCCCAGGCCACCTTGAAAGGACTGTTGGGGCTGGAGGGGGTCTGGGTGAGGGACAGTCCCTGGACAGTGCTACATCCAAGGCTGTCTTGGCCGGGCTGAAGCTGGAGTGGGCCTGGGCTGAGGGGAGTCCCACAGGGATTCAGTGACACTCGCTCGCTGTGCCTCTGACCCCAGAGAGGGCTTCAGTAGTTGCCTGCTCTTTGGCAGAAGCTCTAGGGTTAGTAAACGGATTTTCTTCCCTTAGAGCCTAGGTGTCCTTTAAGCTGCTGTTTCTTCACTGTGTCCCAGGGTGGTGAGTCTGCACTCAGGCCCCTCAGCACTATCCTTTCTTACTGCAGGTCGCTGAGTCAGGAGTGGGGTTCCCATGGATACCGTGTCTCCATCTTTCCTACCCATTTCTATGTGGTCCTTCTGTGTGCAGTAGTTGGTCAATCAGCCCTCAGGTCTTCTTCAGGAGGAATTGCTCTATATGTAGGTGTAGATTCAGTGTGTCTGTAGAGGAAGTGAGCTCACAGTCTTCCTAGGCAGCCATCTTGCCCTTCCCCCCAAATCTGGTAGGTTTTTAGCCATTGTTTCTCCAAATATTCTTTCTGCCCCTTTCTCTCTCTCCTGTCCCTTTGGGACTCCCATCATGTGGATGGAAGTGGATGTTCATGTACCTGATGGTATTTCACAGGTCTCTTAGGATTTATTCACTTTTCTTCATTTTTTTCCTTTCTGCTCCTCAGCAGGTAATTGCAATGAACTTACCTTCAGGTTTGCTGATTCTTGCTTCAGCCTGCTGAGATCTGCTGTTGAGCCCCTGGAGTGAATGGTTAATTTCAGTTATTTTACCTTTCAGCTCCAGAATTTCTACTTCGTTACTTTTAATCACATCTATCTCCATATTTTATTCTCTATTTGGTAAGACTTTACCCTCCTGTTTTTGTTTGTTTGTTCTTTGTCCACAGTTTCTTTTATCTATTTGGGTATATTTAATTCAGTTGATTGAATTTATCCTAATATATCCAGTGCCAGGGCTTTTTCATTGACAGTTTTTATTGCATTATTTTTTTTTCATGTGAATGGGCCATACTTCCTCATTTCTTTGCATGTCCCATTATTTTTGTTGAAAATTGATCATTTTGAATATTATAATAGGGCAACTATAGAAATCACATTCTCCCCCTACATGGGGTTTGCTTTGCTGTTTCTTCTGGTTTGTTCTTGTTTGCTTGTTTAGTAACTTTTTAAAACTGCTTTGTAAAGTCTGTGTTCTTTGTCATATGTGTCCACTGAAGTCTGTCTTCTGTTAGTTAAATGGTCAGCCATTGTTTTGACAGTTAAAAAAAAGAAATACCTGGAGAAAAAAAAAAAGAAAGGAACAGAGGAAGAAAGAAAGAGTCTCCCAGTCTTTTCAGACTGGATTTGTATTAGAACTCTTTTTCAGTATTTAGCTAGGCCATTTATTACTCTGCCTTAACCTTTACTCCCTGCTTGCACTGAGTCTTTAGATCAGCTGCAGATGAAGTTTAGGTTTTCTCTGGACTTTTCTGAGTGTGCTGGCAGTCCTGATCATGAACATGGCCTTCTTGAATCCCTGATATATATGGGAACTTTTAGAATCCCTTAGCTCCCTTTACATCTTCTTTCCTAATCTCTTCCTTCCCAGGTTTTCTGATAACGCCTATTCCTTGTTCCAACTCTTGTTCCTTGCCACAGTCTGCTATGGCTAAAACCTGTGCTTTTAAATGCTTTTGGAAAATGCCACCAGGAAGCCAACCCGGCTCTGGGAACATTCCTCATCAGGCAAAACAAGGGCAAGTTCATGTACTTGTTTCTCATGAGCCAATAAGCAGTTCAAAACGGACAGACAATTCTTTACGAATAAGGTCCATAGTGCTCACTCTGACAGCAGCAACCTTCATCATTACCTCATAGCCACACCCAGTGTAAGGATTGGTGGATTGTAGGTAGTCAGTCTAAAATGCTGCATTACTCTCGCTTCGTCATGCCTTCTCCGGATTGTTGTAAGGTTTTAACTAGAGTCCAGAGTTCTGTAAAAGTTAATCCTGACAGTTTTTGCCAGCACATTCGCTGCTTTTGTGGTGAGATGGAATCCTGGAGTTTCCTACTCCATCAATTTCCAGAAGACATCTTTTAAAACCACTATATACTTCCTATATTGGGGTGTTCCATTTCTTTCCCCAAAAGATGATGTCAGTTTCTGCTTCTGGCCATAAGGAAGTAAAGGTGTATAGAATGAAGTTCCAGCCACATTAAAAAAAGTAGAAAACTGGGCCAAATATATGAAATGTCTGTTTTCAGTTACTGGACAATGGGCAACAAAGGATTATGATCTTTGAGAAAAGAAAAAGGACTTAGTTGAGCCTTATAATTACCTGAATTTCGTCTGGAGTAAATTTCTGGGCTACTGAGCAGGGAGGGTAAATTCAAACAGAGCTTGGTGTTCCTGCTGAGTTAAGTAAAGTGATATATGAGTTTTAAGAGAGCGAGACAACTAGAATTTGAGGGGCAGAATACTGAAAAAAAAGGGAGCTACACAGAAAAATACATCCACTAATCTGCATGAGTGGTTGAAAGTCCATTTGTATGCATATAAGGTAAAAGCCCCTTATGTCTGTCAAGGTACAATTTCCTGAGAAAAAATGATTACAGGATCTGTAAGCCAAGCCATTCCAGAGCTCATGCAGGGCAAGGGATCATTTGAATCCCTATTAGCCAGAATGAAGAGACCTCACTGACTATGCAGAGCATTCAGTATAGACCCTAGAAGGCTTATGACTTAGTAGTGGGGCTAAATTAGCCCTAGTATAAAGGCTACTCTAGACTCACCACAACAAGCTATAGAACAAGCATACAAAGGAAGAATGTTACTGTAAGCAACTGAAATGCTTACCATATGCTTAATATGTCCAAAGATTTAAAGAAAAATATGAGAAAACAGCAAATTATAAACAGAAAAAAAATCTACAGATGAAAATGCAATATTGGAAATTAATAGTTTACTAAATAAGATTAACAGGAAATTAGACACTGTAGAAAAACAGATCTGTGAACCTGGAGATCTAGCAATAGAAATTATCCAATACCAAGCACAGTAAGAAAAAAGACTTTTTTTTTTTAACATCTTATTGGAGTATAATTGCTTTACAATGGTGTGTTAGTTTCTGCTTTATAACAAAGTGAATCAGTTATACATATGTTCCCATATCTCTTCCCTCTTGCGTCTCCCTCCCTCCCACCCTCCCTATCCCACCCCTCTAGGTGGTCACAAAGCAATGAGCCGATCTCCCTGTGCTATGCGGCTGCTTCCTACGTGCTTTTAAGTTTCATTAGGTCCCATTTGTTTATTTTTGTTTTTATTTCCATTTCTCTAGGAGGTGGGTCAAAAAGGATCTTGCTGTGATTTATGTCATAGAGTGTTCTGCCCATGTTTTCCTCTAAGAGTTTGATAGTGTCTGGCCTTACATTTAGGTCTTTTATCCGTTTCGAGTTTATTTTTGTGTGTGGTGTTAGGGAGTGTTCTAATTTCATACTTTTACATGTACATGTCCATTACCTGTCCCTAGCACCACTTATTGAAGAGGCTGTCTTTTCTCCACTGTATATTCTTGCCTCCTTTCTCAAAGAAAAGGTGACCATACGTGTGTGCATTTATCTCTAGGCTTTCTATCCTGTTCCATTGATCTATCTTTCCGGTTTTGTGCCAGGACCATACTGTCTTGCTTACTGTAGCTTTGTAGTATAGTCTGAAGACTGGGAGCCTGATTCCTCCAGCTCCATTTTTCCTTCTCAAGATTGCTTTGGCTATTCGGGGTCTTTTCTGTTTCCATACAAATTGTGAAATTATTTGTTCTAGTTCTCTGAAAAATGCCAGTGGTAGTTTGATAGGGATTGCATTGAATCTGTAGATTGCTTTGAGTACTAGAGTCATTTTCACAATGTTGATTCTTCCAATAGAAGAACATGGTATATCTCTCCACCTATTTGTATCATCTTTAATTTCTTTCATCAGTGTCTTATAATTTTCTGCATACAGGTCTTTTGTCTCCTTAGGTAGGTTTATTCCTAGATATTTTATTCTTTTTGTTGCAGTGGTAAATGGGAGTGTTTTCTTAGTTTCGCTTTCAGATTTTTCATTACTAGTGTATAAGAATGCCAGAGATATCTGTACATTATTTTTGTATCCTGCTACTTTACCAAATTCATTGATTAGCTCTAGTAGTTTTCTGGTAGCATCCTTAGGATTCTATATGTATAGTATCATGTTATCTGCAAACAGTGACAGCTTTACTTCTTCTTTTCCGATTTGGATTCCTTTTATTTCTTTTTCTTCTCTGATTGCTGTGGCTAAAACTTCCAAAACTATGTTGAA